>NC_141828.1:3172727-3177727 GCF_982586985.1 Callionymus lyra
AGCGACGTTTTCGTCTGTTTCTTTCCTTGTGGACGAACCTGAGTCGTCACAAAGAATCTCTTGTAGTTCATGAGCAAACAAGTCACTTTTGTATGGTTTAAAGATAAAGAGTCGCAGCAGAAATACAGACGAGGGTCCGTTCAAGACCTGCTGCTGTTCACCTCCTGGCCCGCGGTTGGTGTAGAAGATCCTTCACCTCCTGCATCGAACCTCACACTTCTCTCCGACACCTTCAACACCATCCAGTTACTCTGCTGCAGGACAAACTGACACAGATGCATGTGGAGCCAGCTCTGGTCTCCTGGATCTCGGACTATCTCACGGATCCACCACAGTAGGTCAGGCTGAAGGACATCACGTCTGACACTGTGCGGTTCAGGAGAACCTCAGGGGACAGAACTGGCTCCTCTTCACCATCTACACTTCAGACCTTACAACTCTGAGCTGAGTCTCGTCCAGAAGTTGCTGACGACACTGACATTGTTGGATGAATCATTGTTGGATGAATCATTGTTGGATGAATCATTGTTGGATGAATCATTGTTGGATGAATCATTGTTGGATGAATCATTGTTGGATGGATCATTGTTGGATGAATTATTGTCGGATGAATCATTGTTGGATGAATCATTGTTGGATGCATCATTGTTGGATGAATCATTGTTGGATGAATCATTGTTGGATGAATCATTGTTGGATGAATCATTGTTGGATGCATCATTGTTGGATGAATCATTGTTGGATGCATCATTGTTGGATGAATCATTGTTGGATGAATCATTGTTGGATGAATTATTGTCGGATGAATCATTGTTGGATGAATCATTGTTGGATGCATCATTGTTGGATGAATCATTGTTGGATGAATCATTGTTGGATGAATCATTGTTGGATGCATCATTGTTGGATGAATCATTGTTGGATGAATCATTGTTGGATGAATCATTATTGGATGAATCATTGTTGGATGAATCATTGTTGGATGAATCATTGTTGGATGCATCATTGTTGGATGAATCATTGTTGGATGAATCATTGTTGGATGAATCATTGTTGGATGAATCATTGTTGGATGAATCATTGTTGGATGTATCATTGTCGGATGAATCATTGTTGGATGAATCATTGTTGGATGAATCATTGTTGAATGAATCATTGTTGGATGAATCATTGTTGGATGAATCATTGTTGGATGAATCATTGTTGGATGAATCATTGTCGGATGAATCATTGTTGGATGAATCATTGTTGGATGAATCATTGTTGAATGAATCATTGTTGGATGAATCATTGTTGGATGAATCATTGTTGGATGAATCATTGTTGGATGAATCATTGTTGGATGAATCATTGTTGGATGAATCATTGTTGGATGCATCATTGTTGGATGAATCAATGTTGGATGAATCATTGTTGGATGAATCATTGTTGGATGAATCATTGTTGGATGAATCATTGTTGGATGAATCATTGTTGGATGTATCATTGTCGGATGAATCATTGTTGGATGAATCATTGTCGGATGAATCATTGTTGGATGAATCATTGTTGGATGAATCATTGTTGAATGAATCATTGTTTGATGAATCATTGTCGGATGAATCATTGTTGGATGAATCATTGTTGGATGAATCATTGTTGGATGAATCATTGTTGAATGAATCATTGTTGGATGAATCATTGTTGGATGAATCGTTGTTGGATGAATCATTGTTGGATGAATCATTGTTGGATGAATCATTGTTGGATGAATCATTGTTGGATGTATCATTGTTGGATGAATCATTGTTGGATGAATCATTGTTGGATGAATCATTGTTGGATGAATCATTGTTGGATGCATCATTGTTGGATGCATCATTGTCGGATGAATCATTGTTGGATGAATCATTGTTGGATGAATCATTGTCGGATGAATCATTGTCGGATGAATCATTGTCGGATGAATCATTGTTGGATGAATCATTGTTGGATGAATCATTGTCGGATGAATCATTGTTGGATGAATCATTGTTGGATGAATCATTGTTGGATGAATCATTGTTGGATGAATCATTGTAGGATGAATCATTGTCGGATGCATCATTGTTGGATGAATCATTGTCGGATGAATCATTGTTGGATGAATCATTGTAGGATGAATCATTGTTGGATGAATCATTGTTGGATGAATCATTGTAGGATGAATCATTGTTGGATGAATCATTGTTGGATGAATCATTGTTGGATGAATCATTGTAGGATGAATCATTGTCGGATGCATCATTGTTGGATGAATCATTGTTGGATGAATCATTGTCGGATGAATCATTGTTGGATGAATCATTGTTGGATGAATCATTGTCGGATGAATCATTGTTGGATGAATCATTGTTGGATGAATCATTGTTGGATGAATCATTGTTGGATGAATCATTGTTGGATGAATCATTGTTGGATGAATCATTGTTGGATGAATCATTGTAGGATGAATCATTGTTGGATGAATCATTGTTGGATGAATCATTGTTGGATGAATCATTGTTGGATGAATCATTGTAGGATGAATCATTGTTGGATGAATCATTGTTGGATGAATCATTGTTGGATGAATCATTGTAGGATGAATCATTGTCGGATGCATCATTGTTGGATGAATCATTGTTGGATGAATCATTGTAGGATGAATCATTGTTGGATGAATCATTGTTGGATGAATCATTGTTGGATGAATCATTGTTGGATGAATCATTGTCGGATGAATCATTGTTGGATGAATCATTGTTGGATGAATCATTGTTGGATGAATCATTGTTGGATGAATCATTGTCGGATGAATCATTGTTGGATGAATCATTGTTGGATGAATCATTGTTGGATGAATCATTGTTGGATGAATCATTGTTGGATGCATCATTGTCGGATGAATCATTTTTGGATGAATCATTGTTGGATGAATCATTGTTGGATGAATCATTGTTGGATGAATCATTGTTGGATGAATCATTGTTGGATGAATCATTGTCGGATGAATCATTGTCGGATGAATCATTGTCGGATGAATCATTGTTGGATGAATCATTGTTGGATGAATCATTGTCGGATGAATCATTGTTGGATGAATCATTGTTGGATGAATCATTGTTGGATGAATCATTGTTGGATGAATCATTGTAGGATGAATCATTGTCGGATGCATCATTGTTGGATGAATCATTGTTGGATGAATCATTGTTGGATGAATCATTGTAGGATGAATCATTGTTGGATGAATCATTGTTGGATGAATCATTGTAGGATGAATCATTGTTGGATGAATCATTGTTGGATGAATCATTGTTGGATGAATCATTGTAGGATGAATCATTGTCGGATGCATCATTGTTGGATGAATCATTGTTGGATGAATCATTGTCGGATGAATCATTGTTGGATGAATCATTGTTGGATGAATCATTGTCGGATGAATCATTGTTGGATGAATCATTGTTGGATGAATCATTGTTGGATGAATCATTGTTGGATGAATCATTGTTGGATGAATCATTGTTGGATGAATCATTGTTGGATGAATCATTGTAGGATGAATCATTGTTGGATGAATCATTGTTGGATGAATCATTGTTGGATGAATCATTGTTGGATGAATCATTGTAGGATGAATCATTGTTGGATGAATCATTGTTGGATGAATCATTGTTGGATGAATCATTGTAGGATGAATCATTGTTGGATGCATCATTGTTGGATGAATCATTGTTGGATGAATCATTGTTGGATGAATCATTGTTGGATGAATCATTGTCGGATGAATCATTGTTGGGTGAATCATTGTTGGATGAATCATTGTTGGATGAATCATTGTTGGATGAATCATTGTTGGATGTCCAAGTGTCTGTCAACTCAACACATCAGTGTGAATATTATCAACACTCGGTCAAACTTTCAGCCATAATGTAACTGATCAGCTCAGCACTCGTTTGCTTCTGTCTGGTGATACTTTTATACCACATTTGTTTGAATTATTATATTATATATTATATATTATATATTACATATTATATATTATATATTATATATTATATATTACATATTATATATTATATATTATATATTATATATTACATATTATATATTATATATTATATATTATATATTATATATTACATATTATATATTATATATTATATATTATATATTACATATTATATATTATATATTATATATTATATATTATATATTATATATTATATATTACATATTATATATTATATATTATATATTATATATTATATATTATATATTATATATTACATATTATATATTATATATTACATATTATATATTATATATTATATATTATATATTATATATTACATATTATATATTATATATTATATATTATATATTACATATTATATATTATATATTATATATTATATATTATATATTATATATTACATATTATATATTATATATTATATATTACATATTATATATTATATATTATATATTATATATTACATATTATATATTATATATTATATATTATATATTATATATTATATATTATATATTACATATTATATATTATATATTATATATTATATATTATATATTATATATTATATATCTCTGAATTATTTCAGATGATCAAATTCTAAGTGTAAAAAAAGGAAATATTTTAAATAATAATAATAATGATTTATTTTCAAATATTAAATAATAAAAACTTAATATAAGTTTATAAAAATATTCAATTTGAAAATTAAAGAAAAAGATTCAAAATCAAAGTTTACACAAATGTAAAATTCAATCATGTGATGAAAGTTATAAACTCAATGTTTACTTTTAATTCTTTTCTAAAGTTTTACTTAAAAGTATTTTTCTCTGATACTCTGTCTTGTGTCAGACATGAGTCGAGTGTGTTCACGGCTCGCCTCAGTGACACGTGTCGCCCCCGGTTCACTCAGGAGTGTGCGTTTGTGCGTTTGTGTGTTTGTGCGTTTGTGTGTTTGTGC
>NC_141828.1:3190227-3215227 GCF_982586985.1 Callionymus lyra
TGGAAACGCTCGTCGTCCTCGGAGACGAAGATCATATGAAATATATCCAGAAATATATGAAGAGCATTAACATAATTGTTCTCCCTCGTGACAGAAGCAGATGATGATGCTCAGCGTCGCACAATAGTCGCACAATAATCAGGTGTTGGATTACACAGCTGGGGGGTTATGTGTGTGTGTGTGTGTGTGTGTTTTGGCTCGTGTCTGAGTCAAGTTCAGTTAATCTTTATTATGATTTTTTCAACTTGTGTTTTTGTCTCGTTTTTTTTTTAACAATATTTTTACTCTTTTTTTCTCATTTGTGTATTTGCTGCAATAAGCCAGAGAGCTTTCCAGGGTCTCCCTCAATTTTTTTTTGTTGTTTTTGTTTTATTTCTCAATCTCAGCTGTATTTTTATCATGTTATTGCCATGTTTTTATTGCTGTTATTATCATATTATTATATTCTTGTAATCATGTAGTTATTATGTTATTATTGCTGTTATAATCATGTTATTATAATGTTGTAATCATGTAGTTATCATGTTTTTATTGCTGTTATTATCATATTATTATATTCTTGTAATCATGTAGTTATTATGTTATTATCATGTTATTATAATGTTTTCATGTAGTTATCAAGTTTTTATTGCTGTTATAATCATGTTATTATAATGTTATCATGTAGTTATTATGTTATTATCATGTTATTATAATGTTTTCATGTAGTTATCAAGTTTTTATTGCTGTTATAATCATGTTATTATAATGTTATCATGTAGTTATTATGTTATTATCATGTTATAATCATGTTTTCATGTAGTTATCAAGTTTTTATTGCTGTTATAATCATGTTATTATAATGTTATCATGTACTTATTATGTTATTATTGCTGTTATAATCATGTTATTATAATGTTGTAATCATGTAGTTATTATGTTTTTATTGCTGTTATAATCATGTTATTATAATGTTATCATGTAGTTATTATGTTATTATCATGTTATTATAATGTTTTCATGTAGTTATCAAGTTTTTATTGCTGTTATAATCATGTTATTATAATGTTATCATGTAGTTATTATGTTATTATCATGTTATTATAATGTTTTCATGTAGTTATCAAGTTTTTATTGCTGTTATAATCATGTTATTATAATGTTATCATGTAGTTATTATGTTATTATTGCTGTTATAATCATGTTATTATAATGTTGTAATCATGTAGTTATTATGTTTTTATTGCTGTTATAATCATGTTATTATAATGTTATCATGTAGTTATTATGTTATTATTGCTGTTATAATCATGTTATTATAATGTTGTAATCATGTAGTTATTATGTTTTTATTGCTGTTATAATCATGTTATTATAATGTTATCATGTAGTTATTATGTTATTATTGCTGTTATAATCATGTTATTATAATGTTGTAATCATTTAGTTATTATGTTATTATTGCTGTTATAATCATGTTATTATAATGTTGTAATCATGTAGTTATTATGTTATTATTGCTGTTATTATCATGTTATTATAATGTTGTAATCATGTAGTTATTATGTTATTATTGCTGTTATAATCATGTTATTATAATGTTATCATGTAGTTATTATGTTATTATTGCTGTTATAATCATGTTATTATAATGTTGTAATCATGTAGTTATTATGTTATTATTGCTGTTATTATCATGTTATTATAATGTTGTAATCATGTAGTTATCATGTTTTTATTGCTGTTATTATCATGTTATTATAATGTTGTAATCATGTAGTTATTATGTTATTATTGCTGTTATTATCATGTTATTATAATGTTGTAATCATGTAGTTATGTTATTGTTGTTGTTATTATCATGTTATTATAATGTTGTAATCATGTAGTTATCATGTTATTATTGTTGTTATTATCATGTTATTATAATGTTGTAATCATGTAGTTATTATGTTATTGTTGTTGTTATTATCATGTTATTATAATGTTGTAATCATGTAGTTATCATGTTATTATTGTTGTTATTATCATGTTATTATAATGTTGTAATCATGTAGTTATTATGTTATTATTGCTGTTATTATCATGTTATTATAATGTTGTAATCATGTAGTTATTATGTTATTATTGTTGTTATTATCATGTTATTATAATGTTGTAATCATGTAGTTATTATGTTATTATTGCTGTTATTATCATGTTATTATAATGTTGTAATCATGTAGTTATCATGTTATTATTGTTGTTATTATCATGTTATTATAATGTTGTAATCATGTAGTTATCATGTTATTATTGTTGTTATTATCATGTTATTTATCTGATTCAATAAACAATATTTGTTTATTATACAATTATTATGTGAGTCACACACACACACAGACACACACACAAGCACACACGCCCACACACACACACTCACACACACACACAAATACACTCACACACACACACGCACGCACACACACACACACACACACACACACACTCAGACACACACACACACAAACACACTCAGACACACACACACACTCAGACACACACACTCAGACACACACACACACTCACACACACACACTCAGACACTCACACACACACACACAGACACACTCAGACACACACACACTCAGACACACACACACTGGCACACACACACCCACACCCACACCCACACTCACAGAGACACACACACACACACACACACACACACAGACACAGACACACACACACGCACACACACATGCACACACACACTCACACAGACACACACACACACAGAGACACACACACAAACACAAACAAACACACACAAACACACACACGCACGCACACACACACACACACACACACACACACAGTTGCCTGAGGTGACGATGGTTCATCTTCTCAGACATTAGTCGACGATAATGAATTTACTCTCAGTCACTGAGGCAGTTTTTAATAAATGGTTGGATTCCCTTCAGACTCGTCTTATTACCAGACGTGTCCTCAGACCTCGGAGACTCACAATTATCCTCTAATGACATCACAGCCTCGCACTAACTACACAACCCTTGAAATCAACGCAGGCCGTTTATTAACATGACTTTACACACGAGCGTCTGAAATATGTCGACTTGTGTTTGACGAAGATTCAGACTCAGTGTGTGTCTGTGTGTGTGTGTTAGTGTGTGTGTGTGTCAGTGTGTGTGTGTGTCAGTGTGTGTGTGTTAGTGTGTGTCAGTGTGTGTGTGTTAGTGTGTGTCAGTGTGTGTGTTAGTGTGTGTCAGTGAGTGTCAGTGTGTGTCAGTGTGTGTGTTAGTGTGTGTCAGTGTGTGTGTGTGTGTGAGTGTGTCAACAATGAGTCTGGTTCCGCTCGAGGTTTCTGCTTCTAAAAGGAAGTTTTTCCTCGTCATAGTTCACTGTACAGTGTTTTGTTTCTTGCTCTTTGTTGAATTGATCTGTTTTTCCTTAATCAACTGTAGTCTTATTTCAACTGTATAGTGTCTTGAGATAACTTTGTTATGATAAGACACTTTGAATTGAATTGAATTGAATTGTGTGTGTTAGTGTGTGTCAGTGTGTGTCAGTGTGTGTCAGTCGTGTGTCAGTGTGTGTGTGTCAGTGTGTGTGTGTGTCAGTGTGTGTGTGTGTCAGTGTGTGTGTTGGGGTGTGTGTGTGTGTCAGTGTGTGTCAGTGTGTGTCAGTGTGTGTCAGTCGTGTGTCAGTGTGTGTGAGTGTGTGTGAGTGTGTGTGTGTGTTAGTGTGTGTGTTAGTGTGTGTGTGTGTTAGTGTGTGTGTGCGTCAGTGTGTGTCAGTCATGTGTCAGTGTGTGTGTGTGTGTGTGTGTGTGTGTGTGTGTGTGTGTGTGTGTGTGTGTGTGTGTGTGTGTATGTGTGTGTGTGTGTGTTAGTGTGTGTCAGTGTGTGTCAGTGTGTGTGTGTGTGAGTGTGTGTCGGTGTGTGTCAGTGTGTGTGTGTGTGAGTGTGTGTCGGTGTGTGTCAGTGTGTGTCAGTGTGTGTGTGTGTGAGTGTGTGTCGGTGTGTGTCAGTGTGTGTGTGTGTGAGTGTGTGTCGGTGTGTGTCTGTGTGTCGGTGTGTGTCAGTGTGTGTCAGTGGAAAGATTGTTGAGTAAATGTTATGATCTAAATATAAATATAAATATAAATATAAATATAAATATAAATATAAATATAAATATAAATACAAATATAAATATACATATAAATATAAATATAAATATAAATATAAATTTAAGTATAAATATAAATATAAATATAAATATAAATTTAAGTATAAATATAAATATAAATATAAATATAAATATACATTTAAGTATAAATATAAATATACATTTAAGTATAAATATAAATATAAATATAAATATAAATATAAATATAAATATAAATTTAAGTATAAATATAAATATAAATATAAATATAAATATAAATATAAATATAAATGTAAATATAAATATAAATATAAATTTAAGTATAAATATAAATATAAATATAAATATAAATATAAATATAAATATAAATATAAATGTAAATATAAATTTAAGTATAAATATAAATATAAATATAAATATAAATATAAATATAAATATAAATATAAATATAAATATAAATATAAAAGGCAACAGAAGCTTCATATTTCTTCCTCTTCATCGTCTCATGAATCCTCTCTTCAGTGTTTACTTCTACAAACCTGGCTTCAGCTCCAGCTGCAGGAGATCAAACTAATGGAGTTTCAACGTAAATAACACGAGGGTTGATGGTTCAACGCCGTCTACAGGAAGAGCCTCAGAGACGTTTATGATCAATCGTTTCTTCAAACAGAGACGACTTTAAAGAAAACATTAGATTATATTAAACATGAAGCAGTAAATCAGTCCTTACATGAAAAATAGTGTTTTCTTATTTTATTTTTCAAACATTACATTAATTACATTTTAGCTCAACGTTAAAATACTCCTGAGTTAATTGATCAGTTGATTTATAAACTCATTTTAAATTAACAAAACAACTTTCTTGGAGAAAATGTTATTTTAAATGTAAAGATTGAGTCGTTCATGTCGTGCAGTCGTTGGTTTTAGTTTTATCAGAAAGTTAATTTGTGACAAAATACTTTTTTAAAATAAACAAGCTAACTAGCTAACAAGCTAACAAGCTAAATAGCATACTAGCTAAGAAGTTGCCAAGCTAATAGGCTAAAAAGCTAACTAGTTAACTAGATAACAAGCTGACAAGCTGACATGCTAACCAGCTCACTAGCTAACAAGCTGATAAGCTAGCAAGCTGAGATGCTAACTAGCTAACAAGCTGATAAGGTAACCAGCTAACTAGCTAACAAGCTAACAAGCTAACAAGCTAACAAGCTAACAAGCTGATAAGCTAACAAGCTAACAAGCTAACTAGAAATCTTTTTCAAAATAAAGTTCTAGTTCAGGTAAATTCCAGCAGCAAATTTGAGTTTGTTTGAACTTTTGACAATAAAAACAGAAAGAAAGGTTTGAAATGTTACACAAGTCACGAATGTTTCATGATTTTCAACCATTTTTATATTCCATATCTGCACATTTGTACAGTTGTTGTCTCTTTGTGACTGTGTGTGTCTGTGTGTGTCTCTGTGTGTGTGTCTTTATGTGTTTTTGTGTGTCTTAATGTGAATGTCTGTGTCTTTGTGTGTGTGCGTGTGTCTCTTTGTGTGTGTGTATCTTTGTGGGTGCGTCTGTGTGCGTCTGTGTGCGTCTCTGTGTGCGTCTGTGTGTGTGTCTTTATGTGTCTGTGTGTGTATGTGTGTGTGTGTGTCTTTGTGTGTGTGTGTGTGTGTGTGTCTCTTTGTGTCTGTGCGTCTGTGTGTGTGTGTGTGTCTTTGTGGGTGCGTCTGTGTGCGTCTCTGTGTGCGTCTGTGTGTGTGTCTTTTTGTCTCTGTGTGTGTATGTGTGTGTGTGTCTTTGTGGGTGCGTCTGTGTGTGTGTGTGTGTCTTTGTGTCTGTGTGTATGTGTGTGTGTGTATGTGTGTGTGTGTATGTGTGGGTGCGTCTGTGTGTGTGTGTGTCTCTTTGTGTCTGTGTGTATGTGTGTGTGTGTATGTGTGGGTGCGTCTGTGTGTGTGTGTCTCTTTGTGTCTGTGTGTATGTGTGTGTGTGTATGTGTGGGTGCGTCTGTGTGTGTGTGTGTCTTCCTCCTGAACACAAACCCTCAGTGTGCGACGAGGTGTGACGTGTGTGAGTCTTAATGCACACGATGTAAACACAACGAGCCGAAGTTAATCCCGAGAGTTTCTCTGCGTCACTGTGACTGATGAAGCGGCGACCTTTGACCCCTGAAGGCTGAGGGTCACGAGTCGCTCGTTCACATGTTTATCAATAAAGAGTTTGGTTTGAGTTTCTCATCCGTTCTGGTCGTCATAGCAACACAATGATAACTTCCAACTCTTTCTGGAGCTCAAGGTCAAATACAAACGACTCGAGGTCAAGGTTCGAGAATAAAGGCATGAAAAAAAAGAAGTTTTACAATAAAAGAAAGAAGTGATTTATTCTTAATACTGAACTTTTATGAACTTTATAAACGTCGTTATGAAAGTTATCAAGTGTTTCCTGTCAATCAAATCCTCTGTGGTATCAATAAAGTTTTGACACGTTTGGAGGTCGACCAATGACAGCTTGAGGTAAATATTTAATAATAAATGATAATAAACTAATAAATGAATCATCAACACACTGACCTCCACTTGTCCTCGCTGTCCTTTCACATCAGTTTAGATGCTAATAGGCTGTTAGCATCGAGCTAACAGTAATAACAACAAACATGAAGGAATAATGATTTAAAACTAATAAACCTAAAGATGTGACTCTGACAGAAGAACTTCTCGTGCTCCAGAGAATCTAAACAAATTATTCTCTGTGTTTACATGTGTGTTGTGTGAACGAGTCGTGCTAATGGTGAACGTTGCAGGTTCAATTCCAGACGACAGGAATTATTGTGGTCGACGATCGTCTTCTGTTGTTGTGTGTCTGTGTTGTTGTGTGTCTGTGTTGTTGTGTGTCTGTGTTGTTGTGTGTCTGTGTTGTTGTGTGTCTGTGTTGTTGTGTGTCTGTGTTGTTGTGTGTCTTTGTTGTTGTGTGTCTGTGTGGTTGTGTGTCTGTGTTGTTGTGTGTCTGTATTATTTTGTGTCTGTGTTGTTGTGTGTCTGTATTATTTTGTGTCTGTGTTGTTGTGTGTCTGTATTATTTTGTGTCTGTGTTGTTGTGTGTCTGTGTGGTTGTGTGTCTGTGTTGTTGTGTGTCTGTATTATTTTGTGTCTGTGTTGTTGTGTGTCTGTGTTGTTGTGTGTCTGTGTGGTTGTGTGTCTGTGTGGTTGTGTGTCTGTGATATTTTGTGTCTTTGTTGTTGTGTGTCTGTGTTGTTGTGTGTCTGTGTTGTTGTGTGTCTGTATTATTTTGTGTCTGTGTTGTTGTGTGTCTGTGTGGTTGTGTGTCTGTGTTATTTTGTGTCTTTGTTGTCGTGTTTCTGTGTTGTTGTGTGTCTGTGTTATTTTGTGTCTGTGTTGTTGTGTGTCTGTGTTGTTGTGTGTCTGTGTTGTTGTGTGTCTGTGTGGTTGTGTGTATGTGTTGTTGTGTGTCTGTGTGGTTGTCTGTCTGTCTGTGTTGTTGTGTGTCTGTGTTGTTGTGTGTCTTTGTTGT
Organism: Callionymus lyra; assembly: GCF_982586985.1. Classification (NCBI taxonomy): domain Eukaryota; kingdom Metazoa; phylum Chordata; class Actinopteri; order Syngnathiformes; family Callionymidae; genus Callionymus; species Callionymus lyra. Next base: position 3,197,875 of record NC_141828.1, read on the forward strand.
TGTGTGTCTTTGTTGTTGTGTGTCTGTGTTGTTGTGTGTCTGTGTTGTTGTGTGTCTGTGTTTTTGTGTGTCTTTGTTGTTGTGTGTCTGTGTTGTTGTGTGTCTGTGTTGTTGTGTGTCTTTGTTGTTGTGTGTCTGTGTTGTTGTGTGTCTGTGTTTTTGTGTGTCTTTGTTGTTGTGTGTCTGTGTTGTTGTGTGTCTGTGTTGTTGTGTGTCTTTGTTGTTGTGTGTCTGTGTTGTTGTGTGTCTGTGTGGTTGTGTGTCTGTGTTGTTGTGTGTCTGTGTTGTTGTGTGTCTTTGTTGTTGTGTGTCTGTGTTGTTGTGTGTCTGTGTTGTTGTGTGTCTGTGTTGTTGTGTGTCTGTGTTGTTGTGTGTCTTTGTTGTTGTGTGTCTGTGTTGTTGTGTGTCTGTGTTATTTTGTGTCTGTGTTGTTGTGTGTCTGTGTTGTTGTGTGTCTGTATTATTTTGTGTCTGTGTTGTTGTGTGTCTGTGTTGTTGTGTGTCTGTGTGGTTGTGTGTCTGTGTTGTTGTGTGTCTGTATTATTTTGTGTCTGTGTTGTTGTGTGTTTGTGTTGTTGTGTGTCTGTGTGGTTGTGTGTCTGTGTTATTTTGTGTCTGCAGTTGTTGTGTGTCTGTAGTTGTTGTGTGTCTGTGTTGTTGTGTGTCTGTATTAATTTTGTGTCTGTGTTGTTGTGTGTCTGTGTGGTTGTGTGTCTGTGTTATTTTGTGTCTTTGTTGTTGTGTGTCTGTGTTGTTGTGTGTCTGTGTTGTTGTGTGTCTGTATTATTTTGTGTCTGTGTTGTCGTGTGTCTGTGTTGTTGTGTGTCTGTGTAATTTTGTGTCTGTGTTGTTGTGTGTCTGTGTTGTTGTGTGTCTGTATTATTTTGTGTCTGTGTTGTTGTGTGTATGTGTTGTTGTGTGTCTGTGTGGTTGTCTGTCTGTGTGGTTGTGTGTCTGTGTTATTTTGTGTCTTTGTTGTTGTGTGTCTGTGTTGTTGTGTGTCTGTGTTGTTGTGTGTCTGTGTTGTTGTGTGTCTGTGTTGTTGTGTGTCTGTGTTATTTTGTGTCTTTGTTGTTGTGTGTCTGTGTTGTTGTGTGTCTGTGTTGTTGTGTGTCTGTGTTGTTGTGTGTCTGTGTGGTTGTGTGTCTGTGTTATTTTGTGTCTGTGTTGTTGTGTGTCTGTGTGGTTGTGTGTCTGTGTTGTTGTGTGTCTGTGTTGTTGTGTGTCTTTGTTGTTGTGTGTCTGTGTTGTTGTGTGTCTGTGTTGTTGTGTGTCTGTGTTGTTGTGTGTCTGTGTTGTTGTGTGTCTGTGTTGTTGTGTGTCTTTGTTGTTGTGTGTCTGTGTTGTTGTGTGTCTGTGTTATTTTGTGTCTGTGTTGTTGTGTGTCTGTGTTGTTGTGTGTCTGTATTATTTTGTGTCTGTGTTGTTGTGTGTCTGTGTTGTTGTGTGTCTGTGTGGTTGTGTGTCTGTGTTGTTGTGTGTCTGTGTTGTTGTGTGTCTGTGTTGTTCTGTGTCTGTGTTGTTGTGTGTCTGTGTTGTTGTGTGTCTGTGTTGTTGTGTGGCTGTGTGGTTGTGTGTCTGTGTTATTTTGTGTCTGTGTTGTTGTGTGTCTGTGTGGTTGTGTGTCTGTGTTGTTGTGTGTCTGTGTTGTTGTGTGTCTTTGTTGTTGTGTGTCTGTGTTGTTGTGTGTCTGTGTTGTTGTATGTCTGTGTTGTTGTGTGTCTGTGTTGTTGTGTGTCTGTGTTGTTGTGTGTCTTTGTTGTTGTGTGTCTGTGTTGTTGTGTGTCTGTGTTATTTTGTGTCTGTGTTGTTGTGTGTCTGTGTTGTTGTGTGTCTGTATTATTTTGTGTCTGTGTTGTTGTGTGTCTGTGTTGTTGTGTGTCTGTGTGGTTGTGTGTCTGTGTTGTTGTGTGTCTGTATTATTTTGTGTCTGTGTTGTTGTGTGTCTGTGTTGTTGTGTGTCTGTGTGGTTGTGTGTCTGTGTTATTTTGTGTCTTTGTTGTTGTGTGTCTGTAGTTGTTGTGTGTCTGTGTTGTTGTGTGTCTGTATTATTTTGTGTCTGTGTTGTTGTGTGTCTGTGTTATTTTGTGTCTTTGTTGTTGTGTGTCTGTGTTGTTGTGTGTCTGTGTTGTTGTGTGTCTGTATTATTTTGTGTCTGTGTTGTCGTGTGTCTGTGTTGTTGTGTGTCTGTGTTATTTTGTGTCTGTGTTGTTGTGTGTCTGTGTTGTTGTGTGTCTGTATTATTTTGTGTCTGTGTTGTTGTGTGTATGTGTTGTTGTGTGTCTGTGTGGTTGTCTGTCTGTGTGGTTGTGTGTCTGTGTTATTTTGTGTCTTTGTTGTTGTGTGTCTGTGTTGTTGTGTGTCTGTGTTGTTGTGTGTCTGTGTTATTTTGTGTCTTTGTTGTTGTGTGTCTGTGTTGTTGTGTGTCTGTGTTGTTGTGTGTCTGTGTTGTTGTGTGTCTGTGTTTTTGTGTGTCTGTGTTGTTGTGTGTCTGTGTTGTTGTGTGTCTGTGTTGTTGTGTGTCTGTGTTTTTGTGTGTCTGTGTTGTTGTGTACTATATATATACTATTCACAATCTATATGCTCACACTAGGGGACTTGATTAGAAGACACTATAAACTTTCACTATTATGCTGATGACACCCAACTTTACTTGTCCATGAAGCAGATGAAAGAATTCAGCTACACAACTACAGTCCTGTATTACACATATCAACAGCTACACAACTACAGTCCTGTATCACACATATCAACAGCTACACAACTACAGTCCTGTATTACACATATCAACAGCTACACAACTACAGTCCTGTATTACAGATATCAACAGCTACACAACTACAGTCCTGTATTACACATATCAACAGCTACACAACTACAGTCCTGTATTACACATATCAACAGCTACACAACTACAGTCCTGTATTACACATATCAACAGCTACACAACTACAGTCCTGTATTACACATATCAACAGCTAAACAACTACAGTCCTGTATCACAGATATCAACAGCTACACAACTACAGTCCTGTATCACACATATCAACAGCTACACAACTACAGTCCTGTATTACACATATCAACAGCTACACAACTACAGTCCTGTATTACACATATCAACAGCTACACAACTACAGTCCTGTATTACACATATCAACAGCTACACAACTACAGTCCTGTATTACACATATCAAAAGCTACACAACTACAGTCCTGTATTACACATATCAACAGCTACACAACTACAGTCCTGTATCACAGATATCAACAGCTACACAACTACAGTCCTGTATTACATATATCAACAGCTACACAACTACAGTCCTGTATCACAGATATCAACAGCTACACAACTACAGTCCTGTATCACACATATCAACAGCTACACAACTACAGTCCTGTATCACACATATCAACAGCTACACAACTACAGTCCTGTATCACAGATATCAACAGCTACACAACTACAGTCCTGTATCACACATATCAACAGCTACACAACTACAGTCCTGTATCACACATATCAACAGCTACACAACTACAGTCCTGTATTACACATATCAACAGCTACACAACTACAGTCCTGTATCACACATATCAACAGCTACACAACTACAGTCCTGTATCACACATATCAACAGCTACACAACTACAGTCCTGTATTACACATATCAACAGCTACACAACTACAGTCCTGTATCACACATATCAACAGCTACACAACTACAGTCCTGTATTACACATATCAACAGCTACACAACTACAGTCCTGTATTACACATATCAACAGCTACACAACTACAGTCCTGTATCACACATATCAACAGCTACACAACTACAGTCCTGTATTACACATATCAACAGCTACACAACTACAGTCCTGTATCACACATATCAACAGCTACACAACTACAGTCCTGTATTACACATATCAACAGCTACACAACTACAGTCCTGTATTACACATATCAACAGCTACACAACTACAGTCCTGTATTACACATATCAAAAGCTACACAACTACAGTCCTGTATTACACATATCAACAGCTACACAACTACAGTCCTGTATCACAGATATCAACAGCTACACAACTACAGTCCTGTATTACATATATCAACAGCTACACAACTACAGTCCTGTATCACAGATATCAACAGCTACACAACTACAGTCCTGTATCACACATATCAACAGCTACACAACTACAGTCCTGTATCACACATATCAACAGCTACACAACTACAGTCCTGTATCACAGATATCAACAGCTACACAACTACAGTCCTGTATCACACATATCAACAGCTACACAACTACAGTCCTGTATCACACATATCAACAGCTACACAACTACAGTCCTGTATTACACATATCAACAGCTACACAACTACAGTCCTGTATCACACATATCAACAGCTACACAACTACAGTCCTGTATCACACATATCAACAGCTACACAACTACAGTCCTGTATTACACATATCAACAGCTACACAACTACAGTCCTGTATCACACATATCAACAGCTACACAACTACAGTCCTGTATTACACATATCAACAGCTACACAACTACAGTCCTGTATTACACATATCAACAGCTACACAACTACAGTCCTGTATCACACATATCAACAGCTACACAACTACAGTCCTGTATTACACATATCAACAGCTACACAACTACAGTCCTGTATCACACATATCAACAGCTACACAACTACAGTCCTGTATTACACATATCAACAGCTACACAACTACAGTCCTGTATTACACATATCAACAGCTACACAACTACAGTCCTGTATCACAGATATCAACAGCTACACAACTACAGTCCTGTATTACACATATCAACAGCTACACAACTACAGTCCTGTATCACAGATATCAACAGCTACACAACTACAGTCCTGTATCACAGATATCAACAGCTACACAACTACAGTCCTGTATTACAGATATCAACAGCTACACAACTACAGTCCTGTATCACACATATCAACAGCTACACAACTACAGTCCTGTATCACACATATCAACAGCTACACAACTACAGTCCTGTATTACACATATCAACAGCTACACAACTACAGTCCTGTATCACAGATATCAACAGCTACACAACTACAGTCCTGTATCACAGATATCAACAGCTACACAACTACAGTCCTGTATTACACATATCAACAGCTACACAACTACAGTCCTGTATTACACATATCAACAGCTACACAACTACAGTCCTGTATTACACATATCAACAGCTACACAACTACAGTCCTGTATTACACATATCAACAGCTACACAACTACACTCCTGTATTACACATATCAACAGCTACACAACTACACTCCTGTATTACACATATCAACAGCTACACAACTACAGTCCTGTATTACAGATATCAACAGCTACACAACTACACTCCTGTATTACACATATCAACAGCTACACAACTACAGTCCTGTATCACACATATCAACAGCTACACAACTACAGTCCTGTATCACACATATCAACAGCTACACAACTACAGTCCTGTATTACACATATCAACAGCTACACAACTACAGTCCTGTATCACACATATCAACAGCTACACAACTACAGTCCTGTATCACACATATCAACAGCTACACAACTACAGTCCTGTATTACACATATCAACAGCTACACAACTACAGTCCTGTATTACACATATCAACAGCTACACAACTACAGTCCTGTATCACACATATCAACAGCTACACAACTACACTCCTGTATTACACATATCAACAGCTACACAACTACACTCCTGTATTACACATATCAACAGCTACACAACTACAGTCCTGTATTACAGATATCAACAGCTACACAACTACAGTCCTGTATTACACATATCAACAGCTACACAACTACAGTCCTGTATTACACATATCAACAGCTACACAACTACAGTCCTGTATTACACATATCAACAGCTACACAACTACAGTCCTGTATTACACATATCAACAGCTACACAACTACAGTCCTGTATTACACATATCAACAGCTACACAACTACACTCCTGTATTACACATATCAACAGCTACACAACTACACTCCTGTATTACACATATCAACAGCTACACAACTACAGTCCTGTATTACAGATATCAACAGCTACACAACTACACTCCTGTATTACACATATCAACAGCTACACAACTACAGTCCTGTATCACACATATCAACAGCTACACAACTACAGTCCTGTATCACACATATCAACAGCTGCACAACTACAGTCCTGTATTACACATATCAACAGCTACACAACTACAGTCCTGTATCACACATATCAACAGCTACACAACTACAGTCCTGTATCACACATATCAACAGCTACACAACTACAGTCCTGTATTACACATATCAACAGCTACACAACTACAGTCCTGTATTACACATATCAACAGCTACACAACTACAGTCCTGTATCACACATATCAACAGCTACACAACTACACTCCTGTATTACACATATCAACAGCTACACAACTACACTCCTGTATTACACATATCAACAGCTACACAACTACAGTCCTGTATTACAGATATCAACAGCTACACAACTACACTCCTGTATTACACATATCAACAGCTACACAACTACAGTCCTGTATCACACATATCAACAGCTACACAACTACAGTCCTGTATCACACATATCAACAGCTACACAACTACAGTCCTGTATTACACATATCAACAGCTACACAACTACAGTCCTGTATCACACATATCAACAGCTACACAACTACAGTCCTGTATTACACATATCAACAGCTACACAACTACAGTCCTGTATCACACATATCAACAGCTACACAACTACAGTCCTGTATTACACATATCAACAGCTACACAACTACAGTCCTGTATTACACATATCAACAGCTACACAACTACAGTCCTGTATTACACATATCAACAGCTACACAACTACACTCCTGTATTACACATATCAACAGCTACACAACTACAGTCCTGTATTACACATATCAACAGCTACACAACTACAGTCCTGTATTACACATATCAACAGCTACACAACTACAGTCCTGTATTACACATATCAACAGCTACACAACTACAGTCCTGTATTACACATATCAACAGCTACACAACTACACTCCTGTATTACACATATCAACAGCTACACAACTACACTCCTGTATTACACATATCAACAGCTACACAACTACAGTCCTGTATTACAGATATCAACAGCTACACAACTACACTCCTGTATTACACATATCAACAGCTACACAACTACAGTCCTGTATCACACATATCAACAGCTACACAACTACAGTCCTGTATCACACATATCAACAGCTACACAACTACACTCCTGTATTACACATATCAACAGCTACACAACTACAGTCCTGTATCACACATATCAACAGCTACACAACTACAGTCCTGTATCACACATATCAACAGCTACACAACTACAGTCCTGTATCACACATATCAACAGCTACACAACTACAGTCCTGTATTACACATATCAACAGCTACACAACTACAGTCCTGTATCACACATATCAACAGCTACACAACTACAGTCCTGTATCACACATATCAACAGCTACACAACTACAGTCCTGTATTACACATATCAACAGCTACACAACTACAGTCCTGTATCACACATATCAACAGCTACACAACTACAGTCCTGTATTACACATATCAACAGCTACACAACTACAGTCCTGTATCACACATATCAACAGCTACACAACTACAGTCCTGTATTACACATATCAACAGCTACACAACTACAGTCCTGTATTACACATATCAACAGCTACACAACTACAGTCCTGTATCACAGATATCAACAGCTACACAACTACAGTCCTGTATTACACATATCAACAGCTACACAACTACAGTCCTGTATCACAGATATCAACAGCTACACAACTACAGTCCTGTATCACAGATATCAACAGCTACACAACTACAGTCCTGTATTACACATATCAACAGCTACACAACTACAGTCCTGTATCACACATATCAACAGCTACACAACTACAGTCCTGTATCACACATATCAACAGCTACACAACTACAGTCCTGTATTACACATATCAACAGCTACACAACTACAGTCCTGTATCACAGATATCAACAGCTACACAACTACAGTCCTGTATCACAGATATCAACAGCTACACAACTACAGTCCTGTATTACACATATCAACAGCTACACAACTACAGTCCTGTATTACACATATCAACAGCTACACAACTACAGTCCTGTATTACACATATCAACAGCTACACAACTACAGTCCTGTATTACACATATCAACAGCTACACAACTACAGTCCTGTATTACACATATCAACAGCTACACAACTACACTCCTGTATTACACATATCAACAGCTACACAACTACAGTCCTGTATTACAGATATCAACAGCTACACAACTACACTCCTGTATTACACATATCAACAGCTACACAACTACAGTCCTGTATCACACATATCAACAGCTACACAACTACAGTCCTGTATCACACATATCAACAGCTACACAACTACAGTCCTGTATTACACATATCAACAGCTACACAACTACAGTCCTGTATCACACATATCAACAGCTACACAACTACAGTCCTGTATCACACATATCAACAGCTACACAACTACAGTCCTGTATTACACATATCAACAGCTACACAACTACAGTCCTGTATTACACATATCAACAGCTACACAACTACAGTCCTGTATCACACATATCAACAGCTACACAACTACACTCCTGTATTACACATATCAACAGCTACACAACTACACTCCTGTATTACACATATCAACAGCTACACAACTACAGTCCTGTATTACAGATATCAACAGCTACACAACTACACTCCTGTATTACACATATCAACAGCTACACAACTACAGTCCTGTATCACACATATCAACAGCTACACAACTACAGTCCTGTATCACACATATCAACAGCTACACAACTACAGTCCTGTATTACACATATCAACAGCTACACAACTACAGTCCTGTATCACACATATCAACAGCTACACAACTACAGTCCTGTATTACACATATCAACAGCTACACAACTACAGTCCTGTATCACACATATCAACAGCTACACAACTACAGTCCTGTATTACACATATCAACAGCTACACAACTACAGTCCTGTATTACACATATCAACAGCTACACAACTACAGTCCTGTATTACACATATCAACAGCTACACAACTACACTCCTGTATTACACATATCAACAGCTACACAACTACAGTCCTGTATTACACATATCAACAGCTACACAACTACAGTCCTGTATTACACATATCAACAGCTACACAACTACAGTCCTGTATTACACATATCAACAGCTACACAACTACAGTCCTGTATTACACATATCAACAGCTACACAACTACACTCCTGTATTACACATATCAACAGCTACACAACTACACTCCTGTATTACACATATCAACAGCTACACAACTACAGTCCTGTATTACAGATATCAACAGCTACACAACTACACTCCTGTATTACACATATCAACAGCTACACAACTACAGTCCTGTATCACACATATCAACAGCTACACAACTACAGTCCTGTATCACACATATCAACAGCTACACAACTACACTCCTGTATTACACATATCAACAGCTACACAACTACAGTCCTGTATCACACATATCAACAGCTACACAACTACAGTCCTGTATCACACATATCAACAGCTACACAACTACAGTCCTGTATTACACATATCAACAGCTACACAACTACACTCCTGTATTACACATATCAACAGCTACACAACTACAGTCCTGTATCACACATATCAACAGCTACACAACTACACTCCTGTATTACACATATCAACAGCTACACAACTACAGTCCTGTATCACACATATCAACAGCTACACAACTACAGTCCTGTATTACACATATCAACAGCTACACAACTACAGTCCTGTATTACACATATCAACAGCTACACAACTACAGTCCTGTATTACACATATCAACAGCTACACAACTACAGTCCTGTATCACAGATATCAACAGCTACACAACTACAGTCCTGTATCACAGATATCAACAGCTACACAACTACAGTCCTGTATTACACATATCAACAGCTACACAACTACAGTCCTGTATTACACATATCAACAGCTACACAACTACAGTCCTGTATTACACATATCAACAGCTACACAACTACAGTCCTGTATTACACATATCAACAGCTACACAACTACAGTCCTGTATTACACATATCAACAGCTACACAACTACACTCCTGTATTACACATATCAACAGCTACACAACTACAGTCCTGTATTACAGATATCAACAGCTACACAACTACACTCCTGTATTACACATATCAACAGCTACACAACTACAGTCCTGTATCACACATATCAACAGCTACACAACTACAGTCCTGTATCACACATATCAACAGCTACACAACTACAGTCCTGTATTACACATATCAACAGCTACACAACTACAGTCCTGTATCACACATATCAACAGCTACACAACTACAGTCCTGTATCACACATATCAACAGCTACACAACTACAGTCCTGTATTACACATATCAACAGCTACACAACTACAGTCCTGTATTACACATATCAACAGCTACACAACTACAGTCCTGTATCACACATATCAACAGCTACACAACTACACTCCTGTATTACACATATCAACAGCTACACAACTACACTCCTGTATTACACATATCAACAGCTACACAACTACAGTCCTGTATTACAGATATCAACAGCTACACAACTACACTCCTGTATTACACATATCAACAGCTACACAACTACAGTCCTGTATCACACATATCAACAGCTACACAACTACAGTCCTGTATCACACATATCAACAGCTACACAACTACAGTCCTGTATTACACATATCAACAGCTACACAACTACAGTCCTGTATCACACATATCAACAGCTACACAACTACAGTCCTGTATTACACATATCAACAGCTACACAACTACAGTCCTGTATCACACATATCAACAGCTACACAACTACAGTCCTGTATTACACATATCAACAGCTACACAACTACAGTCCTGTATTACACATATCAACAGCTACACAACTACAGTCCTGTATTACACATATCAACAGCTACACAACTACACTCCTGTATTACACATATCAACAGCTACACAACTACAGTCCTGTATTACACATATCAACAGCTACACAACTACAGTCCTGTATTACACATATCAACAGCTACACAACTACAGTCCTGTATTACACATATCAACAGCTACACAACTACAGTCCTGTATTACACATATCAACAGCTACACAACTACACTCCTGTATTACACATATCAACAGCTACACAACTACACTCCTGTATTACACATATCAACAGCTACACAACTACAGTCCTGTATTACAGATATCAACAGCTACACAACTACACTCCTGTATTACACATATCAACAGCTACACAACTACAGTCCTGTATCACACATATCAACAGCTACACAACTACAGTCCTGTATCACACATATCAACAGCTACACAACTACACTCCTGTATTACACATATCAACAGCTACACAACTACAGTCCTGTATCACACATATCAACAGCTACACAACTACAGTCCTGTATCACACATATCAACAGCTACACAACTACAGTCCTGTATTACACATATCAACAGCTACACAACTACACTCCTGTATTACACATATCAACAGCTACACAACTACAGTCCTGTATCACACATATCAACAGCTACACAACTACACTCCTGTATTACACATATCAACAGCTACACAACTACAGTCCTGTATCACACATATCAACAGCTACACAACTACAGTCCTGTATTACACATATCAACAGCTACACAACTACAGTCCTGTATTACACATATCAACAGCTACACAACTACAGTCCTGTATTACACATATCAACAGCTACACAACTACACTCCTGTATCACACATATCAACAGCTACACAACTACAGTCCTGTATTACATATATCAACAGCTACACAACTACAGTCCTGTATCACACATATCAACAGCTACACAACTACAGTCCTGTATCACACATATCAACAGCTACACAACTACAGTCCTGTATCACACATATCAACAGCTACACAACTACAGTCCTGTATTACACATATCAACAGCTACACAACTACAGTCCTGTATCACACATATCAACAGCTACACAACTACAGTCCTGTATTACACATATCAACAGCTACACAACTACAGTCCTGTATTACACATATCAACAGCTACACAACTACAGTCCTGTATCACACATATCAACAGCTACACAACTACAGTCCTGTATCACACATATCAACAGCTACACAACTACAGTCCTGTATCACACATATCAACAGCTACACAACTACAGTCCTGTATTACACATATCAACAGCTACACAACTACACTCCTGTATCACACATATCAACAGCTACACAACTACAGTCCTGTATTACACATATCAACAGCTACACAACTACAGTCCTGTATTACACATATCAACAGCTACACAACTACACTCCTGTATCACACATATCAACAGCTACACAACTACAGTCCTGTATCACACATATCAACAGCTACACAACTACAGTCCTGTATCACACATATCAACAGCTACACAACTACAGTCCTGTATTACACATATCAACAGCTACACAACTACACTCCTGTATCACACATATCAACAGCTACACAACTACAGTCCTGTATCACAGATATCAAGTCATGAATGACCAAAAACTTCCTCCTACTGAACTCAGAAATAACTGAGGTTTTACTAGTTGGTCGCAACATCTCAGACAATCATTAACTAATGATCTTTACATAACTAACTCCTGCTACGAGCACCACTGTAAAGAATCAGTGTCTGCTTTGACGAGGATCATTTAACTCACACATAAAACAAATCTCACGGACTGCTTACTTCCACCTTCGTAACATTTCAAAAATCACTTCCTTCCTTTAGATGCTGAGAAGCTCATCTTTTGTAACCTCCAGACTATTGTAAGTCTCTTCTGTCAGGATGTTCTAAGAAGTCTCTCAGGATCTTCAGCTCATTCACCTGCAGCTCGTGTCCTGACTAAGACTAAGAGGCGCGAACACACCTGTACTGTCTTCACTACATTGGCTTCCTGTAGAATTTAGAATACAATTTAAAATCCTTCTCCTAACCTATAAAGCCTTACATGGTCTAGAACCAACATACATTAAAGATTTAATCCAAACTTACCAACCCTCAAGGACCTTACGATCCTTAAACTCTGATCTATTAGTTATACCACAAATCTCTAAATGTAGATTTGGAGCCAGGGCCTTCAGTTTTCAAGCCCCTCTGCTGTGGAACAAACTACCGGCTTCAGTCCGGAGGGCAGACACCCTCTCTATGTTTAAAAACAATCTTAAAACCTTACTTTTCGATAAAGCCTATAACTAACTTGACTGTTTATCTTTAGCTGCTATAACTAACAAAACTGTTTATCTTTAGCTGCTATAACTAACTTGACTGTTTATCTTTAGCTGCTATAACTAACAAAACTGTTTATCTTTAGCTGTCATAACTAACTTAACTGTTTATCTTTAGCTGCTATAACTAACAAAACTGTTTATCTTAGCTGCTATAACTAACTTAACTGTTTATCTTAGCTGCTATAACTAACTTAACTGTTTATCTTTAGCTGCTATAACTAACTTAACTGTTTATCTTAGCTGCTATAACTAACTTAACTGTTTATCTTAGCTGCTATAACTAACTTAACTGTTTATCTTTAGCTGCTATAACTAACAAAACTGTTTATCTTTAGCTGCTATAACTAACTTAACTGTTTATCTTAGCTGCTATAACTAACTTAACTGTTTATCTTAGCTGCTATAACTAACTTAACTGTTTATCTTAGCTGCTATAACTAACTTAACTGTTTATCTTTAGCTGCTATAACGAACTTGACTGTTTATCTTTAGCTGCTATAACTAACTTGACTGTTTATCTTAGCTGCTATAACTAACTTAACTGTTTATCTTAGCTGCTATAACTAACTTAACTGTTTATCTTTAGCTGCTATAACTAACTTAACTGTTTATCTTAGCTGCTATAACTAACTTAACTGTTTATCTTAGCTGCTATAACTAACTTAACTGTTTATCTTTAGCTGCTATAACTAACTTAACTGTTTATCTTTAGCTGCTATAACTAACTTAACTGTTTATCTTAGCTGCTATAACTAACTTAACTGTTTATCTTTAGCTGCTATAACTAACTTAACTGTTTATCTTAGCTGCTATAACTAACTTAACTGTTTATCTTAGCTGCTATAGGCTGAGAATGCTGGAGGAGTTTTAGTTTTAGTTTAAGACACCGAGCTCTGTATATCCTTCTTTTCTCGCCGGGGCCGTTCTGGCTTGGCCGGTTCGGGTGTGGGGGTCCGGCGGATGGGGCCTGTGGGTGCCTTGGGCCTGGTGGTGGTGACCGCTGGTGCCGCGATGGCCCCGTGCGCCGGCGGGGGGGTGGCCCGTTTCCGGGGGGTTTTTGATGGTGCGTGGGGGCGGGTGCTGGCGGGGGTGGCTGGGGTGGTGGATGGAGGGTTGCGCTGGGGGCGGTGCTGGGGCTGGGGGGTTGCTGGTCCCGCCGACAGGGTCGGCGGATGAACCGTCAGGGGTGGGGCTGGGGCTGGCCGGGTGTTCTGGATGACCTTCCGGCCCCGATGGCTTCATCTGGTCTGTGGTGGGGGGCCTGTCTTGGGGTGGGTGTCTGCTGCAGCGGTGGCTGTGGTCCTCTACCCGCCCTGTGTGGCATGTGCCGTGGTCGGGGGGTTTGTCGCCCTTGGTCCTGGGGGTTTGTGGCCGGGCTGGTCGGTCTTTCGGGGGCTTCCCGGGTGGGGGGGGGTCCGCATTGGGGGGACGGCGGAGGCATTGGGCGGACCCATGTTACCGTAGTGACCATGTACCGCCCATGCAAGTGCTGCTGTCCCCCTGGGTGATGCATGGTGGGTGGGGGCAGTGGCTGGGGGTCAGTACGTGTGATGGGCGGGGCCTCGGCACCTTAGAGACCGTGGACTGCCCATCGAATACTGCTGGCCCCCCAAACTTCCCTCATGGGGAGGTGGGCTGCGGCTGTTGGGGACGGTCTACAGTTCAAAGACTGGGGGCCGTTCCCGGACGGCTGCGGCCCCATTGCCCCCGCCCTGCCCGCACAACCGTGGCCCCCCTGTGACCCGGGGGACCTGGGCCGGTGCCTGGCCATTGCTCCCCCGGGCTCATGCGGTGGCACTCAACCCGGCTACTGGCCGTGTCCGCAGGGTATTGGGGGGGGTTCCGCCGCCGCTGCTGTGGTGGGTCCCCATCTCCTTGACTCGGTCCCCTGCTATGGACTTGGTGGCGGCCTGACGGTCTGGGGGTCCTCCGTCGCCCGGCCTGGCCCCGGGGCCCTATCCCCTGACTGGTTCTTCTGGCTGCCCCTCTGCCCCGGTGCCTGCGCCTGGTGCCTCTCCCTCTCTGCTTCCTCGGTCGTCCTCGCCTGTGCTTGCCCTCTCGCGCCCCTGGTGGTGGTCCGCCTTCTCGCTGGTGTTTGGGGTCGGCTCTGGTGGTTATCTCGCCTGCCGGGTCCTGGTCTCCCGCGGGTTCCTGCCGCGGCTTGGGCCCCTGTGTCTGGATCTGCTGTGCTAGGTATGTGCCCTCTGGCCTGGCTATTTCAACCCCCCCCCCCCCCCTCTATATATCTTCACCCGTCACCGGAGTCTGTATACCTGTGTATTGTTTACATTTGTCCCAAACCCACACCTTTTTATTTCTCTCCCGGAGCCCCAGGGATCCACCTCCAGAGCTGTTGCTGATCCAGGGATCCACCTCCAGAGCTGTTGCTGATCCAGGATCTTCACCACGTCATCAGATCCCGAGTTCTCTCCAGCACCCCCATGGACCCTCCTACACTCTCCTCTTTTCTCTCACTATATCCTCCCTCACTCCTCTCCTTATCCATCTGTCTACCCCCCCATCCTTCCTCCCAGCCGGTCAAAGCGGCAGGCCGTCAACAATGAGTCTGGTTCCGCTCGAGGTTTCTGCTTCTAAAAGGAAGTTTTTCCTCGTCATAGTTCACTGTACAGTGTTTTGTTTCTTGCTCTTTGTTGAATTGCTGGATCTATTTTTCCTTAATCAACTGTAGTCTTATTTCAACTGTATAGTGTCTTGAGATAACTTTGTTATGATAAGACACTTGAAATAAAATTGAATTGAATTGAATTGTGTGTCTGTATTATTTTGTGTCTGTGTGGTTGTGTGTCTGTGTTGGTGTGTTTCTGTGTTGTTGTGTGTCTGTGTTGTTGTGTGTCTGTGTTGTTGTGTGTCTGTGTTGTTGTGTGTCTGTGTTGTTGTGTGTCTGTGTGGTTGTGTGTCTGTGTTGGTGTGTGTCTGTGTTGTTGTGTGTCTGTGTGGTTGTGAGGAAAAGAGGATAAAAAAGGATGGAGGTGTGAAAGTGTATTCAAGGAGGAATAGATGAGAAAGAGTGTAAAAGAGAGAGAAGCAGGAAGAAGGTGAACGAGGGAATCGAACCAACAACCTCCAGACGTCACAGCAGAGTCAAGATCTCGAGTGTCGAGTCTGAAGCATTAGTCGCTGCTGCAGTTCAAACACACTTTCTTAATACAACACCAAACCATTTCCTCTCATTAATCATGTAACCTGACGATGACACACACTTGCACACACACACTTATATACACACACTTGCACACACACACTTATATACACACACTTATATACACACACTTGCACACACACACTTATATACACACACACTTATATACACACACTTATTTACACACATTTATATACACACACTTATATACACACGTTTATGTACACAGGTTTATATACACACACTTATATACACACACTTGCACACACACACTTATATACACACGTTTATATACACACACACGTTTATATACACACACTTATATACACACACTTACACACACACTTATATACACACACTTATATACACACGTTTATACACACACACTTATATACACACGTTTATATACACACACTTATATACACACACTTGCACACACACACTTATTTACACACATTTATATACACACACTTATATACACACGTTTATATACACACACTTATATACACACACTTGCACACACACACTTATTTACACACATTTATATACACACACTTA
>NC_141828.1:3220227-3237727 GCF_982586985.1 Callionymus lyra
CATGACACACAACATCATAACCTGCAGACACACAACATCATGACCTCCATACACACAACATCATGACACACAACATCATGACCTCCAGACACACAACATCATGACCTCCATACACACAACATCATAACCTGCAGACACACAACATCATGACACACAACATCATAACCTCCAGACACACAACATCATGACCTCCAGACACACAACATCATGACACACAACATCATGACCTGCAGACACACAACATCATGACCTCCATACACACAACATCATGACACACAACATCATGACCTGCAGACACACAACATCATGACCTCCATACACACAACATCATGACACACAACATCATAACCTGCAGACACACAACATCATGACACACAACATCATAACCTGCAGACACACAACATCATGACCTCCATACACACAACATCATGACACACAACATCATGACCTCCAGACACACAACATCATGACACACAACATCATGACCTGCAGACACACAACATCATGACCTCCATACACACAACATCATGACACACAACATCATGACCTGCAGACACACAACATCATGACCTGCAGACACACAACATCATGACCTCCAGACACACAACATCATAACCTCCATACACACAACATCATGACACACAACATCATGACCTGCAGACACACAACATCATGACCTCCAGACACACAACATCATAACCTCCAGACACACAACATCATGACCTCCATACACACAACATCATGACACACAACATCATGACCTGCAGACACACAACATCATGACCTCCATACACACAACATCATGACACACAACATCATGACCTGCAGACACACAACATCATGACACACAACATCATAACCTGCAGACACACAACATCATGACCTGCAGACACACAACATCATGACCTCCAGACACACAACATCATAACCTCCAGACACACAACATCATGACCTGCAGACACACAACATCATGACCTCCAGACACACAACATTATAACCTCCAGACACACAACATCATGACACACAACATCATGACCTGCAGACACACAACATCATGACCTGAAGACACACAACATCATGACCTCCAGACACACAACATCATGACACACAACATCATAACCTGCAGACACACAACATCATGACACACAACATCATAACCTGCAGACACACAACATCATCACCTCCAGACACACAACATCATAACCTCCAGACACACAACATCATGACACACAACATCATGACCTCCAGACACACAACATCATGACACACAACATCATGACCTCCAGACACACAACATCATGACACACAACATCATAACCTGCAGACACACAACATCATGACACACAACATCATAACCTGCAAACACACAACATCATCACCTCCAGACACACAACATCATAACCTCCAGACACACAACATCATGACACACAACATCATGACCTCCAGAAAACACAACATCATCACCTCCAGACACACAACATCATAACCTCCAGACACACAACATCATAACCTCCAGACACACAACATCATGACACAAGTCAGTTCAATATAATAAACTACATCATAATAATAATAACAATAACAATAATAACAATAATAACAATAATAACAATAATAACAATAATAACAATAATAATAATGATATAATAAACTATTTAATAATAATAATATAATCTATATAGTCATAATAATAAAAATAATAATATGATAAACAATTTTATAATAATTAACTAACTATATGTCACATGTAGTAAACTATACAACAATCATGTAAAGAACTATATAATGAACATGTAAAAAACTATATAATATCATGTAATAAACTATTAAAGATCATGTAGTAAACTATATAACGATCATGTAATAAAAAATATAATATCACGTAATGAACTATATAATATCATGTAATAAACTATATAACAATCATGTAATAAACTATATAACGATCATGTGATAAAAAATATAATATCATGTAATGAACTATATAATATCATGTAATTAACTATATAATGATAATGTAAGGAACTATATAACAATCATGTAATAAACTATATAATATCATGTAATAAACTATATAAAGATAATGTAATAAACTATATAACGATTATGTAATAAACTATATAACGATCATGTAATAAAAAATATAATATCATGTAATGAACTATATAATATCATGTTATTAACTATATAATGATAATGTAATTAACTATATAATGATCATGTAATAAACTATATAACGATCATGTAATAAAATATATAACGATCATGTAATAAACTATATAATGATTATGTAATAAACTATATAACAATCATGTAATAAACTATATAATATCATGTAATAAACTATATAAAGATCATGTAATAAACTATATAACGATTATGTAATAAACTATATAACGATCATGTAATAAAAGATATAATATCATGTAATGAACTATATAATATCATGTAATTAACTATATAATGATAATGTAATTAACTATATAATGATCATGTAATAAACTATATAACGATTATGTAATAAAATATATAACGATCATGTAATAAACTATATAACGATCATGTAATAAACTATATAATATCATGTAATAGACTAATAATGATCATGTAATAAACTATATAACGATCATGAGTGATCATTGTGTTATATTCATGCATTATTGTGTTGTACTCATGCATTATTGTGTTGTATTCGTGCATTATTGTGTTATATTCGTGCATTATTGTGTTGTAGTCATGCATTATTGTGTTGTAGTCATGCCTTATTGTGTTGTATTCATGCATTATTGTGTTATATTTGTGCATTATTGTGTTGTAGTCATGCATTATTGTGTTGTAGTCATGCATTATTGTGTTGTATTCATGCATTATTGTGTTGTATTCATGCATTATTGTGTTATATTTGTGCATTATTGTGTTGTAGTCATGCATTATTGTGTTGTAGTCATGCATTATTGTGTTGTATTCATGCATTATTGTGTTATATTCATGCATTATTGTGTTATATTCATGCATTATTGTAAGTAAGTAAGTAAGTAAGTAATATATATTTATATAGCGCTTTTCGAGTGTTATATTCATGCATTATTGTGTAGTATTCATGCATTATTGTGTTGTATTCATGCATTATTGTGTTATATTCATGCATTATTGTGTTATATTCATGCATTATTGTGTTGTATTCATGCATTATTGCGTTATATTTGTGCATTATTGTGTTATATTCATGCATTATTGTGTTGTATTCATGCATTATTGTGTTATATTTGTGCATTATTGTGTTATATTCATGCATTATTGTGTTATATTTGTGCATTATTGTGTTGTATTCATGCATTATTGTGTTGTATTCATGCATTATTGTGTTATATTCATGCATTATTGTGTTATATTTGTGCATTATTGTGTTGTATTCATGCATTATTGTGTTATATTTCTGCATTATTGTGTTGTATTCATGCATTATTGTCATATATTTGTGCATTATTGTGTTGTATTCATGCATTATTGTGTTATATTTCTGCATTATTGTGTTGTATTCATGCATTATTGTGTTATATTTGTGCATTATTGTGTTGTATTCATGCATTATTGTGTTATATTTCTGCATTATTGTGTTGTATTCATGCATTATTGTGTTATATTTCTGCATTATTGTGTTGTATTCATGCATTATTGTGTATATTAACTAGTGTATCAACTCTTGAAGGTACACTTCACCATCGACTCACATCTTTCTCTCAAACACACAGACGCTCACTTTTACTCACAAATTCCTGAGGGCGATCAGGTTTCGTGTTGCCGTGGCGACGGAGCAGGTCCATGAATCATCGGAGCCTCGCGCTGGAGGTCGACTGATTGTCGGGATAAAGTATCGTCTGCAAACTCAGGCCAGATTTCCCAGGACGTGTGCGACGTTTCTTCATCGTTTCATCAACACACGAGTCTGAACCTGGTCCATCCCTCCAGTCATGTGACCTGATTAACCTCGTGTCAAAGGTCATGTCCGTCTCAAACACCTGCACAGGTGAAGGCCTGAGACGACGGAGAGGATCTTGACTGAGTTGGTTAAAGTCACGATGACTGTCGATCATGATCATGACCACTGATTGATTGACAGGAGTTTTGATGATAGAATCAATGACCTGCAGCTGAGGTGATGAGTTCAATGAGAGGGAACCAGATGAAGAGTCGCTTGAGTCTATATGTTGGCGTGAGACTCACAGACGCAAGAACAACCTTTAGGAACATTTACTGAAATCATCCAAAGAAATGTTTCGTTTCTAAAGAAAAGTTTTGATTCTCAACAAAATAAAGAATAAAATTGTTTCATATGTAAATGAAATCCTCTTGTTTCAAAAATCATGAATAAATGAATATTTCTGGTTTGTGATTCTTTTACGTAGACATTAGCACAATGAAGCTATCAAGCGTAGCATCAAATGAAGGTCATGTGACCTGCAACAGATGAAGACGAGGAACGTCAAGGAAACGGATCTCGACAGTTTTACTGCGAAACCTCGACGACGAAACCTGTGACCAGTTCAAACAATCGCACACATGCGTGAACACAAACACACACTCGTGATATACGTCCACGCACCAGCGGCGAAGAAAAATTTACAGACTCACTTCAAACCTTCGCCGTAACTCAGACGCTCGAGCGCTTTATTGTCGTGGATGAACCTTCAGGTGAACCCATGAAGGTCATCAGAGACGGAGAAGATCCAGCAACACACCAAGTTACCCGTGAATAACTCCATGAAGTACTTTTACTTCTGTCTACGACTGTTTTCTTGATGCTGAGACGAGATGGTTCGACATCAACGACACGTTTCAATGAAAGGATTGACCACGAAACTAACTAAAGTGTTGCAGAAGAAACAACAAACACACAACTCTTGGTTCGTCTCCACAATCAAAGGTTCTTCAAGAGTTTGTCACTGAAGGACAAGAATCTGTTCCTGACTTTGACCCACTGAGGCTCCGTACACTCGGTGGTCTCACCACAGATTGTCAGTCTGTGTTTCCACATATCTGTGTGTGTCTGTGTGTGTCTGTGTGTGTGTGTTCTGAATTACACAGTGTTGTTTCGAGCAGCCCACCAGCTCAGACGACCCCAGATGGGAAGAAGGATCAAATTCTTGATTAAAAATGACACGAGGAGCCCCGAGTTCTGTGTGTGTGTGTGTGTGTGTGTGTGTGTGTGTGTGTGTGTGTGTGTGTGTGTGTGTGTGTGTGTGTGTGTGTGTGTGTGTGTGTGGCTGGTATGCGACTGCCCACACAGCCATATGTTGCTCTTGTACCTGCTCACACACTGACTTGGCTCTCATTTCCTGAACACGTTGATAAATTCCAGATCTGCTCGAGCATCTGTGGACGAGACGAGAACTTTTTCTCCGCAATTAACCTTTAATGAAGCCTCGCGAACAAAACTCTTTCTGTTCAGTGACTGGACAGTTTGTGCTGCTGCCACCTGAGATGTTCTGAGATGAACGTGTCGCGTTGATTCACTGAGGTTTAGTGGAAAGTTTTGTGAATGAATATAACAAAATAATGAATGAATGCAACATTTAACCCGATTTGGAAGAACCAGGAGAGAATGAGACGAACCTGCTCTTCAAGTATTGAAACAATTCTAAAGTCAAGTGTCACTGAGGAGCTGATCTGAAGATACTTCCTGCCAGGAGGAGCCGAAGAACAGGAGCAATGTGTGAGTCCACATCATCTCGCTCCACGACATCATCTCGCTTCACGAGGTTCATCTCGCTCCACGACATCATCTCACTTCACGAGGTTCATCTCGCTCCATGACATCATCTCGCTCCATGACGTTCATCTCGCTTCACAACATCATCTCGCTCCACAACATCATCTCACTTCACGAGGTTCATCTCGCTCCATGACATCATCTCGCTCCACGACGTTCATCTCGCTCCACGACATCATCTCGCTCCATGACGTTCATCTCGCTCCACGACATCATCTCGCTCCACGACGTTCATCTCGCTCCACGACATCATCTCGCTCCACGACATCATCTCACTCCACGACGTTCATCTCGCTCCACGACATAATCTCGCTCCACGACGTTCATCTCGCTCCACTACGTTCATCTCGCTCCACGACATCATCTCGCTCCACAACATCATCTCGCTTCACAACATCATATCACTTCACGACATCATCTCGCTCCAAGACATCATCTCACGCCACGACATCATCTCGCTCCACAACATCATCTCACTTCACGACATCATCTCACTTCACGACATCATCTCGCTCCACAACATCATCTCACTTCACGACATCATCTCGCTCCACGACATCATCTCGCTCCGCGACGTTCATCTCGCTCCACGACATCATCTCGCTCCACGACATCATCTCGCTCCACGACATCATCTCACTCCACGACATCATCTCACTCCACGACATCATCTCGCTCCACAACATCATATCACTCCACGACATCATCTCGCTCCACGACATCATCTCGCTCCACGACATCATCTCGCTCCACGACATCATCTCACTCCAAAACATCATCTCACTCCACGACATCATCTCGCTCCACAACATCATATCACTTCACGACATCATCTCGCTCCAAAACATCATCTCACTCCACGACATCATCTCGCTCCACAACATCATCTCACTTCACGACATCATCTCGCTCCACGACATCATCTCGCTCCACGACGTTCATCTCGCTCCACGACATCATCTCGCTCCACGACATCATCTCACTCCACGAGGTTCATCTCGCTCCACGACATCATCTGGCTCCACGACGTTCATCTCGCTCCACGACATCATCTCGCTCCATGACATCATCTCGCTTCACAACATCATCTCACTTCACGACATCATCTCGCTCCATGACGTTCATCTCGCTCCACGACGTTCATCTCGCTCCACGACATCATCTGGCTCCACGACGTTCATCTCGCTCCACGACGTTCATCTCGCTCCACGACATCATCTTGCTCCAGGACGTTCATCTCGCTCCACGACATCATCTTACTTCACGACATCATCTCACTTCACGACATCATCTCGCTCCACGACGTTCATCTCGCTCCACGACGTTCATCTCGCTCCACGACATCATCTGGCTCCACGACGTTCATCTCGCTCCACGACGTTCAGCTCGCTCCACGACATCATCTTGCTCCACGACGTTCATCTCGCTCCACGACATCATCTCGCTCCAAGACATCATCTCACTCCACGACATCATCTCACTCCACGACATCATCTCACTTCACGACATCATCTCGCTCCACGACATCATCTCGCTCCACGACATCATCTCGCTCCACGACATCATCTCACTTCACGACATCATCTCACTCCACGACATCATCTCACTTCACGACATCATCTCGCTCCACGACATCATCTCGCTCCACGACATCATCTCGCTCCACGACATCATCTCGCTCCAAGACATCATCTCACTTCACGACATCATCTCACTTCACGACATCATCTCACTTCACGACATCATCTCGCTTCACAACATCATCTCACTTCACGACATCATCTCGCTTCACAACATCATCTCACTTCACGACATCATCTCACTTCACGACATCATCTCGCTTCACAACATCATCTCGCTTCACAACATCATCTCACTTCACGACATCATCTCACTTCACGACATCATCTCACTTCACGACATCATCTCACTTCACGACATCATCTCGCTTCACAACATCATCTCACTTCACGACATCATCTCGCTTCACAACATCATCTCACTTCACGACATCATCTCACTTCACGACATCATCTCGCTTCACAACATCATCTCACTTCACGACATCATCTCGCTTCACAACATCATCTCACTTCACGACATCATCTCGCTTCACAACATCATCTCACTTCACGACATCATCTCGCTTCACGACATCATCTCACTTCACGACATCATCTCGCTCCACGACATCATCTCACTTCACAACATCATCTCACTCCACGACATCATCTCACTTCACGACATCATCTCACTTCACGACATCATCTCGCTTCACGACATCATCTCGCTTCACGACATCATCTCACTTCACGACATCATCTCACTTCACGACATCATCTCGCTTCACGACATTATCTCACTTCACGACATCATCTCGCTTCACAACATCATCTCACTTCACGACATCATCTCACTTCACGACATCATCTCGCTTCACAACATCATCTCACTTCACGACATCATCTCGCTTCACAACATCATCTCACTTCACGACATCATCTCACTTCACGACATCATCTCGCTCCACGACATCATCTCACTTCACAACATCATCTCACTTCACGACATCATCTCACTTTACAACATCATCTCACTTCACGACATCATCTCACTTCACAACATCATCTCACTTCACAACATCATCTCGCTTCACGACATCATCTCGCTTCACAACATCATCTCACTTCACGACATCATCTCACTTCACGACATCATCTCACTCCACGACATCATCTCGCTTCACAACATCATCTCACTTCACGACATCATCTCACTCCACGACATCATCTCACTCCAAGACATCATCTCGCTCCACGACATCATCTCGCTTCACAACATCATCTCACTTCACAACATCATCTCGCTTCACAACATTATCTCACTCCACGACATCATCTCGCTCCACAACATCATCTCACTTCACGACATCATCTCGCTCCACGACATCATCTCACTTCACGACATCATCTCGCTCCACGACATCATCTCACTTCACGACATCATCTCGCTTCACAACATTATCTCACTCCACGACATCATCTCGCTCCACAACATCATCTCACTTCACGACATCATCTCGCTTCACAACATTATCTCACGCCACGACATCATCTCGCTCCACAACATCATCTCACTTCACGACATCATCTCGCTCCACGACATCATCTTACTTCACGACATCATCTCACTTCACGACATCATCTCACTTCACAACATCATCTCACTTCACGACATCATCTCGCTCCACAACATCATCTCACTTCACGACATCATCTCGCTCCACAACATCATCTCACTTCACGACATCATCTCGCTCCACGACATCATCTCACTTCACAACATCATCTCGCTCCACGACATCATCTCGCTCCACGACATCATCTCACTCCACGACAGCATCTCACTCCACGACATCATCTCGCTCCATGACATCATCTCACTCCACGACATCATCTCGCTCCACGACATCATCTCACTCCACGACATCATCTCGCTCCACGACATCATCTCGCTCCACGACATCATCTCGCTTCACAACATCATCTCACTCCAAGACATCATCTCACTTCACGACATCATCTCGCTCCACAACATCATCTCACTTCACGACATCATCTCGCTCCACAACATCATCTCACTTCACGACATCATCTCGCTCCACGACATCATCTCACTTCACAACATCATCTCGCTCCACGACATCATCTCGCTCCACGACATCATCTCACTCCACGACAGCATCTCACTCCACGACATCATCTCGCTCCTTGACATCATCTCACTCCACGACATCATCTCGCTCCACGACATCATCTCACTCCACGACATCATCTCGCTCCACGACATCATCTCGCTCCACGACATCATCTCGCTTCACAACATCATCTCGCTCCATGACATCATCTCGCTCCACAATGTCGTGGTAAACTATTTCATTTATAAACATACACTCAGGTAAACTAGTTAATTTATCGAAACAGTCTCAGATAAACTAGTTAATTTATCGACACACACTCAGGTAAACTAGTTCATTTATCAACATACACTCAGGTAAACTAGTTCATTTATCGAAACAGTCTCAGATAAACAAGTAAATTTATCGACACACACTCAGGTAAACTAGTTCATTTATAAACATACACTCAGGTAAACTAGTTCATTTATCGAAACAGTCTCAGATAAACAAGTTCATTTATCGACACACACTCAGGTAAACTAGTTCATTTATCAACACACACTCAGGTAAACTAGTTCATTTATAAACGCACTCAGGTAAACTAGTTCATTTATAAACGCACTCAGGTAAACTAGTTCATTTATCAACACACACTCAGGTAAACTAGTTCATTTATCAACATACACTCAGGTAAACTAGTTCATTTATCAACACACACTCAGGTAAACTAGTTCATTTATAAACGCACTCAGGTAAACTAGTTCATTTATCAACACACACTAGAATCCTGACTTTTCCCCTAAAACAAAATTGGCTGAAGTTCAAACTTCGTCAAAGTCTTGATGTCAGTGAAGCGTCGAGACGATCATGTGTCACTTCCTGTTCTCTGCGTGACCTTGATCGTGATCTTCTCCCTCGAGCGTCTGTTTCCTGCTCGTCTCCTTCCTTTGTTCTTCACCTGGAGTTTCTGACCAGAGATACTTTTAATTCAAGACATTTTATTTTGAAATTATAAGAAATCTCTCATTTCAAGACAAACCGTCTTCATATAACGACAGATCAAATAAATGAATAAAACACTTTTTGTGACAATTTTTAAAAAGTGAAATGAGTTCAAATCGTTAACTTTCTATTGATTCTATTCAAATAATCTCAATAAATTAACACTGAACCAGCTGAAGATGACGAGGACCTGAAGGAGGATCTTCATCCTGAGGTCGAGCAGATGATTTCCACGACTCAGCAGAAACGATGCTTCCATGCAAACATTTAACGCTGAGATGCTGTGAAAGCTCCTCCTGATGATCTCAGCACCTTCTGAAGTTTCTCATAAACCATCGTTTTAGGTTAATGGTTCAATTCCCAGAGCAGAGCTTTTAGGAAGACGTCAGTCGATGCTAACGTGGTCAACGTTCACGTGTGAGGAGGTTCAGATGTTTGAGGAGGTTCATGTGTTTGAGGAGGTTCAGATGTTTGAGGAGGTTCAGATGTTTGAGGAGGTTCAGGTGTTTGAGGAGGTTCATGTGTTTGAGGAGGTTCATGTGTTTGAGGAGGTTCATGTGTTTGAGGAGGTTTAGATGTTTGAGGAGGTTCATGTGTTTGAGGAGGTTCATGTGTTTGAGGAGGTTTAGATGTTTGAGGAGGTTCATGTGTTTGAGGAGGTTCATGTGTTTGAGGAGGTTTAGATGTTTGAGGAGGTTCAGATGTTTGAGGAGGTTCATGTGTTTGAGGAGGTTCAGGTGTTTGAGGAGGTTTAGATGTTTGATGAGATTCGTGTGTTTGAGGAGGTTTAGATGTTTGAGGAGGTTCAGATGTTTGAGGAGGTTCATGTGTTTGAGGAGGTTCAGGTGTTTGAGGAGGTTTAGATGTTTGAGGAGGTTCAGATGTTTGAGGAGGTTTAGATGTTTGAGGAGGTTCAGATGTTTGAGGATGTTCAGATGTTTGAGGAGGTTCATGTGTTTGAGGAGGTTTAGATGTTTGAGGAGGTTCAGGTGTTTGAGGATGTTCAGATGTTTGAGGAGGTTCATGTGTTTGAGGAGGTTTAGATGTTTGAGGAGGTTCATGTGTTTGAGGAGGTTTAGATGTTTGAGGAGGTTCATGTGTTTGAGGAGGTTTAGATGTTTGAGGAGGTTCAGATGTTTGAGGAGGTTCAGATGTTTGAGGAGGTTCATGTGTTTGAGGAGGTTCAGATGTTTGAGGAGGTTCAGATGTTTGAGGAGGTTCATGTGTTTGAGGAGGTTTAGATGTTTGAGGAGGTTCAGATGTTTGAGGATGTTCAGATGTTTGAGGAGGTTCAGATGTTTGAGGAGGTTCAGGTGTTTGAGGAGGTTCAGATGTTTGAGGAGGTTCAGGTGTTTGAGGAGGTTCAGATGTTTGAGGAGGTTCATGTGTTTGAGGAGGTTCATGTGTTTGAGGAGGTTCAGATGTTTGAGGAGGTTCATGTGTTTGAGGAGGTTCAGATGTTTGAGGAGGTTCAGGTGTTTGAGGAGGTTCAGATGTTTGAGGAGGTTCAGGTGTTTGAGGAGGTTCAGATGTTTGAGGAGGTTCATGTGTTTGAGGAGGTTCAGATGTTTGAGGAGGTTCATGTGTTTGAGGAGGTTCATGTGTTTGAGGAGGTTCAGGTGTTTGAGGAGGTTCATGTGTTTGAGGAGGTTCAGATGTTTGAGGAGGTTTGTGTGTTTGAGGAGGTTCATGTGTTTGAGGAGGTTCATGTGTTTGAGGAGGTTCATGTGTTTGAGGAGGTTCAGGTGTTTGAGGAGGTTCAGATGTTTGAGGAGGTTCATGTGTTTGAGGAGGTTCATGTGTTTGAGGAGGTTCTTTTTTTTTTTTTTTTTTAGAATCCCTTATTAGTCCCGCGAGGGGAAATTCAACCATTCACACATACTGATGGGAGTAGGCTGTAGGCTGCACACTTGCGCCAAGTTCACCATCAGGAGCAATCAGGGTGAAGTGTCTTCAGGGACACAACGACACAAGCTTGTCTGGAGCTGGGATTGAACCTGCAACCTTTTGGACTGCAGGCAACCACTCTACCATCTGAGCTATGTCGCCCCTTAAGAGGAGGTTCATGAGGAGGTTCATGTGTTTGAGGAGGTTCATGTGTTTGAGGAACCTCCTCAAACAGAAGAGAGAAGAGAGAGAAACCCAGAACAAAAAAACAAAACAGACAGAGAAAACAACTTAATGCGAATTAGCCTTAGCTCTGGGTTTTGGAATATGTTTCATTCTTCTTAGTTGGAGCATTGAACTCTACAATCAGGCAGATAATGTTCCGAGTGGGCTCCCAGGAACGCTCCTCAGGCCCGTAACCCTGCCAATCTACAAGGTACTGGTAGCTCCGACCAACCCGCCGAGGATCTTGCATACAGTGAACATTCTCTCACCCTCAACCACCCTAGGAGGGGGAGGAGGTTTAGAAGCCGGAACCAGTGGGGACACCTTAGCGGGTTTGACCTTTGACATGTGAAACGTGGGAGGAATTCACATCTCCTTGGGTAGGCGTAGGCGGACCGCGACAGGGTTCACCACCTTGGCGATGGCATAGGGTCCCATGAATCGGGGGGCGAGCTTACGAGAAGGTAGGTGGAGATGGAGGTCTTTAGGGCTGAGCCACACGAGTCCTCCACCTTGTAGGCAGGAGCGTCTGAGCGCCGCCGGTCAGCAGCAGACTTGGCGGTTTCTGTCTTGCCTTGAGCCAGGTGGACTTGCACCGCTGCACCAGAGCCGACACCGACGGGACTTGGACCTCCTCTTCGAGATCTGGAAAGAGAGGTGGTTGATACCCGTGGGCACACCCGAATGGGCTCATTCCCGTGGAGGAGCACATGAGTGAGTTGTGTGCGTACTCGACCCACGGAAGAGCCTTGACCCAGGTGGTGGGGGCGCCGGAGACCAGGCAGCGGAGAGAAGTCTCTAGGTCTTGGTTGACCCTCTCCGTTTGGCCATTGGCCTGGGGGTGATACCCTGAGGTGAGGCTGGGCCGGGCCCTGATGAGTCGGCAAAACTACGCCCAAAAGCGGGAGGTGAACTGGGGCCCCCGGTCCGAGACTATGTCCCGGGGCAGGCCGTGGAAATGGAACACATGGGCCAGGACCAGTAGTTTGGGCAGCGGGACAAAGTGCGGAGTCAGCGCAGTCATGCCCTCCGAGGCCGGCAGTCCGGTGACGAAGTCCATAGAGATATGGGACCATGGACGAACAGGCACCGGCAGGGGAAGCAGCTTCCCAGACGAGGGGGCGGATGAGGTCTTGCGGTTCGCACACACCGGACAGGCCGACACGTACTCCGCGACATCCCTCGCAAGCCCAGGCCACCAGAACCGCCGCCTCACCAGAGTCAGGGACTGTTGCTGTCCTGGGTGACAGGACCACTTAGACGCATGGCACCAGTGGAGGACCTGCGGAGGATTTCTGGCACAAATAGACTGTTAGATGGACCGGAAGTCGGAGGAGGAGTCCGGCGGTTGGCTCTACGGACTCACTCCTCAACCTCCGAAACCAGCGACCCCATGACAAGCCCCGGCTTCAGGATCGGAGTCATTTTCAGTGGGGTCAAACATGCGTGAAAAGGTCTGCTTTACAGTTCTTGGACCCAGGTCTGCAAGTAACCATGAAGTTGAACCTGGCGAAGAATAACGACCACCGGGACTGGCGTGGGTTCAGCCGGCGTGCAGTCCTTAGAAATTCCAGGTTGCGGTGGTCGGTCCAAACCGCGAACGGATTCTCCGCCCCCTCCAGCCAGTGGCGCCACTCCTCCAGAGCCCCCTTGATGGCGAGGAGCTTTCGATCCCCCACATCATAGTTCCCTTCAGCGGTAGTGAGCTTGCCGGAAAAGTAGGCACAGGGGTGAGTCTTGACATCGCCAGCGCATCTCTGCGATATGACTGCGCCCAGCCCAGTGCTGGAAGCGTCGACCTCGACCGCGCTTGAGCTCCCGGAACGCCTCCTCGGCGGCCAGGGACCACCGGAAGGACTGTGACTCAGAAGTGAGACAGTGTTAGGGAAAGCAGACAGCACGGAAATTACGGATGAAACGCCGGTAAAAATAAGCAAACCCGAGAAACCGTTTAAGAGCCTTGCGTGTATCGGGCACCGCCTGTACCCTGGCGGGATCCATAGCGATCCTACCTGGGCTTATGATATAACCGAGGAACGAGACGGTACGGACATGAAACTTGCACTTGTCCGCCTTGACAAACAGTTGGTGAGCGATAAGACGGCTAAGAACCGTTTGCACTCAAATCAGGATATCGTCTTAATCGTATTAAATGCGGTCTTCCATTTGTCGCCCTGGCGGATGCAAACGAGATGCATTGATGCAGATGACATTAACGGGAGGGAATAGCCGATAGATAATTGTGATGTTATTGAGTGAGCGGTAATTAATGCAGGGTCTGAGGGACCCGTCCTTCTTTCCTACAAAGAAGAAACCTGCGCCTGCCAGGGAAGAAGAGGGATGTATGATGCCTGTCGCCAATGACTCGGAAATATGTGTTCATGGCCTCAGTCTCAGGGAGAGAGAGGGAGTACAAGCGCCCTCGTTGCGGCTCAGCACCGGGTAAGAGTTCAATTGCGCAATCATAGGACTGATGAGGAGGAAGACTTATGGCACGAGTCTTAGAAAACACCTCCCTCAGGTCATGGTTCTCACGTGGGACACAGGAGAGATCGCGACGAGGTTAGGCGTGCTGGGAGGAGAGACAAGCCTATGAGCAGAACATAGAGAAAGAGAGGTGGAACACTGCTGGTCATAAACCAACACCCACCCAACCACCGAGAGAGGGGACCACTGGATCCATGGCTGGTGTTGCTGGAGCCAGGGGAGACCCAAGATGAGGGGGTGCCGTGAGCAGTGAGTAAGTAAGTAAGTAAGTAATTTTTATTTGGATAGCGTGGTCAGACCAGGGTCACAAAGCGTTTAAACAATCAAAACACTATCAATAAAGTATATATTTTAAAGATCAAGATAAAACTGATAACACAACAGGAGTTCAAGAAAATCAAGGAAAAGCCTGAACAAATAGAAACTTCTTAAGATGTTTCTTAAAGGAGTCAGTAGATCATCAAACACAGATGTTTCTTAAAGGAGTCAGTAGATCATCAAACACACAGATGTTTCTTGAAGGAGTCAGTAGATCATCAAACACAGATGTTTCTTGAAGGAGTCAGTAGATCATCAAACACAGATGTTTCTTGAAGGAGTCAGTAGATCATCAAACACAGATGTTTCTTGAAGGAGTCAGTAGATCATCAAACACAGATGTTTCTTAAAGGAGTCAGTAGATCCATCAAGCGCAAAGAGAGAGGAAGATCGTCCCAAAGCTTAGGAGCAACAGCTTGGAAGGATTTCTCTCCTCTGGACCGTGTGCATGGAACCATCAGTAGATTCTGATCCACAGACCTCAGAGCCCGAGCTGGGGTGTAAGTCTGGATCAGATCATGAAGGTCTGACCATGAATAGATCTGAAAGTAAGAACCAGAATTTTAAAGTTGATCCTGAAAGAAACTGGAAGCCAGTGAAGAGTTTGAAGGAGAAATGTGAGTTCTTCTACTAGAGCGGCTCAGAGTTCTGAATCAACTGCAGACGAGACGATCCTTCTTGTTAAGACATGAAAACAAACTGTTACAATAGTCCAGACGAGAAGAAACAAACACATGGATTATAAGATCCAGATCATGTTCCGACAACATTTCCCTAAGTTTAGAGATTTTTCTCAGTTGAAGGAAACAGTTTCTGGTCAGTTTTCTTCAGTGTTGAACAAGAGATATGTCTTTATCAAATACAACACCCAGGTTTCTCAGGCTCAGTTTGACAGACTGACATAAGTCACTCAAGTACTGACTCAACCCTGGAACCTTATCATCATCAACAATCACCAGAGTTTCAGTTTTGTCCACATTTAGCTGTAAAGTGTTTTCACTCATTGTTTGATTTCTAGCAACAATTGACTAAGTTCAGCCTCTGGGGCTCAGTTGGGTCAAAAGAGCAGTAGAGCTGGATGTCATCAGCAAAAATGTGATAAGAAGCATCTGGAAATCTCTGAATGATTTTACCGAGGGGAATCAAGTACAGCAAAAACAATAAAGGACCCAGAACAGAACCTTGAGGGACTCCACACAACAGATCTGCTGATTCAGACCTCATTTGATTGACAGATACACTAATACTGCGCCCAGAAAGGTATGATGAGAACCTTCTAACACAGACCCACGGGCACGGACCAGGTGTGCCTGTACCGGCTCAGAGGAGAGACGAACAACAGAGAATGCAGCAGAGTTCAGTTCAAAGTGCTGCACTTAACGAGGAATCCAATCAGTTCACCGGAGTCACAGGAGAAAAGGGGAGGGCGGTTGAGTGCGCCGGTAAATGGTGACGGCAGCGAGGGCAGGTCCGGGGGGCAGGAACTGGATGGAGAGAACCTCCATCTGTTCGCCCTGAGCTTGGATCTGTGCCGCCATGGTGGCCACTTGATGACCCAGCTTGAAACGTGCTGGGCAGCCATTGCCTTCAAGCGTTCCTCACGACTTGCTCACGGTAAGTCGCGCCGGATTCAGGGAGGACTTTCCACTGGGTTCACTTTTGGTTCTGTGAAGGTACGCAAGGAGACCCAGGAGCAGAAAGGGGGAGGGACCAGAACTGAAACTCACACAGACACAGAAGGAAGCAGGTTTCAAAATAAAAACAGGAAACACCGGGAAAGAAACATGAGACATAACAAACACAAACGCTCAAAGTTCAGTAACACAAACTCTCAAAGTTCAGTAACACACACTCTCAAAGCTCAGTAACACACACTCTCAAAGCTCAGTCACACAAACTCTCAAAGTTCAGTAACACACACTCTCAAAGTTCAGTAACACACACTCTCAAAGTTCAGTAACACACACTCTCAAAGCTCAGTCACACAAACTCACAAAGTTCAGTTACACAAACTCTCAAAGCTCAGTGACACAAACTCACAAAGTTCAGTAACACACACTCTCAAAGTCCAGTAACACAAACTCTCAAAGCTCAGTCACACAAACTCACAAAGTTCAGTAACACAAACTCTC
>NC_141828.1:3242727-3295227 GCF_982586985.1 Callionymus lyra
TAAAGATGGACGTCGACCTTCATTCTTAGTTCATTCTGATTATTTACACAGATCCATGCTAACACAGATCCATGCTAACACAGGCTCATGCTAACACAAGCTCATGTTAACACAAGCTCATGCTAACACAGGTTCATGCTAACACAGGTTCATGCTAACACAGGTTCATGCTAACACAAGCTCATGTTAACACAAGCTCATGCTAACACAGGTTCATGCTAACACAGGTTCATGCTAACACAGGTTCATGCTAACACAGGTTCATGCTAACACAAGCTCATGTTAACACAAGCTCATGCTAACACAGGTTCATGCTAACACAGGTTCATGCTAACACAGATCCATGCTAACACAGGCTCATGCTAACACAAGCTCATGTTAACACAAGCTCATGCTAACACAAGCTCATGCTAACACAGGTTCATGCTAACACAGGTTCATGCTAACACAGGTTCATGCTAACACAAGCTCATGTTAACACAAGCTCATGCTAACACAGGTTCATGCTAACACAGGTTCATGCTAACACAGGTTCATGCTAACACAAGCTCATGTTAACACAAGCTCATGCTAACACAAGCTCATGTTAACACAAGCTCATGCTAACACAGGCTCATGCTAACACAAGCTCATGCTAACACAAGCACATGCTAACACAAGCTCATGCTAACACAAGCTCATGCTAACACAAGCTCATGCTAACACACGCTCATGCTAACACAAACTAATGCTAACAAAAGCTAATGCTTGCACAAGCTCATGCTAACACAAGCTCATGCGAACAAGAGCTAATGCTAACACTAGCTCATGCTAACACTAGCTCATGCTAACACTAGCTCATGCTAACACAAGCTAATACAAACAAAAGCGTCTTAATGTTTAATAATCTCCCAAATGTTCGCCTCAACTTTATTTGTCGTGAATTCTTGAAATCATGAGTTTATTGAAGTGAGACTTGTAACACAACAGTTAGCATATTAGCACTGCTCGCTAACTTACTAGCTAACTCCAGTTGATTCCCGCGAGAGGAAAGTTTAACGTTCATGAGTCTCAAGGCGTTTGTTCTGTTGTTTGTGGTAAGAATATAAAACTTTATAAAGATAATAACCATGAGTTCAGTGACGAATGTTACGAAGATTGATCGACGCTCGTCGTCTGGTTTGTTTACGACTTCCTGTGTGTGTTTCACTCTTTCTTCACTTCATCCATCAAACCTTTTGTCATTTTCTACTTTTCAAATCAAAACATTTCAACAACAGTTTGACATTTGTTTCAGGAACTTGTGGTTTTGAAAGAGTTTTGCACTTCTGGGCCACCGTAGTCGCTCCAGGAGGTTCTTCAGGATCCGACGAAGCTCGTCTGGAACGACCATCTCGTTGATGGAAGTCTTTACGGCCATGTGGCTGCTGACACCGGGTCAGAACCGTGTTTCAAGTCGGACCCGGAGAACTTGTAAAAGTGTGTGGACACGACCGGAGACAAATAAGGCATTAGCTCGTCGCTAATGACTCGTCAACTGATCCTCGCGTGTCGCCGTGGAAACCACCGTGTTTGTGTTTTTACTTTAAGAAAGTTCTTGTCATTACGACGAAGAACCAGAAACCTTCACACTCTGCTGTCATTACTCTCTCATTACCCCGCGGTATCTTCTCCGTGGAACCACTTCTCTGGTGGAACAACATCTCCGAACACGTTCTCCACGCTAACATCTCGAGCCGCAGCAGACGTTCCACGATCGAGTTACTCGTGACCTCAGAGGTCGCAGCAGATCAACCTATACTTTAGCTTCATCACCAGGAGACGCTTTTAGACGAGTTGACGTGGAGCAGATGAAGATCTTCACTGTAATGACATATTGATCAGGTTTCATGTGTCGGTTCCACTGTTTCTCCACATCTTCGTCCTCCAGGTTCTATTCCTGATCCTTCTTCGTCAGTTTGACTGACAGCTGTCAGCCGTGCGAGCGATGGAAACACAACGAGTGTGTCGTGGAAAAGAACCATCTGTGGGTCGAAGGTTGAGGGTTCGAATCCCTGTGTGAGGTGTGTGTTCGTTCTACATGTGTGTCCGTGAATACACACCTGTGTGTGTGTTCATTTACATGTGTGTCTGTGAATACATGTACACACACACACACACACACACACACACACACACACACACACACACACACACGCACGCACGCACGCACACACATGCACACACACACACATACACACACACATACACACACACATACACACACATGCGCACACACACGCACACACACACACCCCCCCCCCCCACACACACACACACACACACACATACACACGCACACACATGCGCACACACACGCACATACACACACACACACATGCACGCAAGCACACACACACACACCCCCCCACACACACATACACACACACACTGACAGTGTTTGTAAACTGCTTGTTTCTCTGGATCAACTTCATCAGATGATTTTCTTCTAATTATTTCAAGCTCTGATGAATGAAGATCGTATTTCCTCTAATAGTCGCGCCCCTCGTTTTCACGACCTCCCTCGCTCTCCTCCACCACACGACCTCCACTAATTGAGCTGATCATTGCAAGATGTGTGTGTGTGTGTGTGTGTGTGTGTGTGTGTGTGTGTGAGTGTGTGTGTGTGTGTGAGTGTGTGTGTGTGTGTGTGTGTGTGTGTGTGAGTGTGTGTGAGTGTGTGTGTGTGTGTGTGTGTGTGTGTGTGTGTGTGTGTGTGTGTGTGTGTGTGTGTGTGTGTGTGTGTGTGTGTGTGTGTGTGTGTGTGTGTGTGTGTCATCTGGACGTGTGTCCCTCAGTGATGAGCAACATTCCTCTGGACCTTTATTGGAGCCAGAACTTGAGAGCGAGACACTTGAACAAGTCCATCAATAATTGATGTTTACATCGATCTGGTTACTGCAGAGGCCCACGACTGAGGAGGAGGTCTACATGAGGAACACACACACACCAGAGAGGTCTACATGAGGAACACACACACACCAGAGAGGTCTACATGAAGAACACACACACCAGAGAGGTCTGCATGAAGAACACACACACACCAGAGAGCTCTACATGAAGAACACACACACACCAGAGAGGTCTACATGAAGAACACACACACACCAGAGAGGTCTACATGAAGAACACACACACACCAGAGAGGTCTACATGAAGAACACACACCAGAGAGGTCTACATGAACACACACACACACACACCAGAGAGGTCTGCATGAAGGACACACACACACCAGAGAGGTCTGCATGAAGAACACACACACACCAGAGAGGTCTACATGAAGAACACACACACACCAGAGATGTCTGCATGAAGAACACACACACACCAGAGAGGTCTACATGAAGAACACACACACACCAGAGAGGTCTGCATGAAGAACACACACACACCAGAGAGGTCTAAATGAAGAACACACACACACCAGAGAGGTCTACATGAAGAACACACACACACCAGAGAGGTCTACGTGAAGAGCACACACCAGAGAGGTCTGCATGAAGAACACACACACACCAGAGAGGTCTACATGAAGAACACACACACACCAGAGAGGTCTACATGAAGAGCACAGACACACCAGAGAGGTCTACGTGAAGAGCACACACACACCAGAGAGGTCTACATGAAGAACACACACACACACCAGAGAGGTCTACGTGAAGAACACACACACACCAGAGAGGTCTGCATGAAGAACACACACACACCAGAGAGGTCTACATGAAGAACACACACACACACACCAGAGAGGTCTACGTGAAGAACACACACACGCCAAAGAGGTCTACATGAAGAACACACACACCAGAGAGGTCTACGTGAAGAACACAGACACACCAGAGAGGTCTACATGAAGAGCACAGACACACCAGAGAGGTCTACGTGAAGAGCACACACACACCATAGAGGTCTACATGAAGAACACACACACACACCAGAGAGGTCTACGTGAAGAACACACACACACCAGAGAGGTCTACGTGAAGAGTACACACACACCAGAGAGGTCTGCATGAAGAACACACACACACCAGAGAGGTCTACATGAAGAACACACACACACACACCAGAGAGGTCTACGTGAAGAACACACACACACCAAAGAGGTCTACATGAAGAACACACACACCAGAGAGGTCTACGTGAAGAACACACACACACCAAAGAGGTCTACATGAAGAACACACACACACCAAAGAGGTCTACATGAAGAACACACACACCAGAGAGGTCTACGTGAAGAACACACACACACCAAAGAGGTCTATATGAAGAACACACACACACCAGAGAGGTCTACGTGAAGAACACACACACACCAGAGAGGTCTGCATGAAGAACACACACACACCAGAGAGGTCTACATGAAGAACACACACACACACACCAGAGAGGTCTACGTGAAGAACACACACACACCAAAGAGGTCTACATGAAGAACACACACACCAGAGAGGTCTACGTGAAGAACACAGACACACCAGAGAGGTCTACATGAAGAGCACAGACACACCAGAGAGGTCTACGTGAAGAGCACACACACACCATAGAGGTCTACATGAAGAACACACACACACACCAGAGAGGTCTACGTGAAGAACACACACACACCAGAGAGGTCTACGTGAAGAGTACACACACACCAGAGAGGTCTGCATGAAGAACACACACACACCAGAGAGGTCTACATGAAGAACACACACACACACACCAGAGAGGTCTACGTGAAGAACACACACACACCAAAGAGGTCTACATGAAGAACACACACACCAGAGAGGTCTACGTGAAGAACACACACACACCAAAGAGGTCTACATGAAGAACACACACACACCAAAGAGGTCTACATGAAGAACACACACACCAGAGAGGTCTACGTGAAGAACACACACACACCAAAGAGGTCTATATGAAGAACACACACACACCAGAGAGGTCTGCATGAAGAACACACACACACCAGAGAGGTCTACGTGAAGAGCACACACACACCAGAGAGGTCTGCATGAAGAACACACACACACCAGAGAGGTCTGCATGAAAACACACACACCAGAGAGGTCTATATGAACACACACACACCAGAGAGCTCTACATGAAGAACACACACACACCAGAGAGGTTTACGTGAAGAGCACACACACACCAGAGAGGTCTGAATGAAGAACACACACACACCAGAGAGGTCTACGTGAAGAGCACACACACACCAGAGAGGTCTGCATGAAGAACACACACACACCAGAGAGGTCTACATGAAGAATACACACATACCAGAGAGGTCTATATGAACACACACACACCAGAGAGGTCTACATGAAGAACACACACATACCAGAGAGGTCTATATGAACACACACACACCAGAGAGGTCTACATGAAGAACACACACACACCAGAGAGGTCTACATGAAGAACACACACACACACCAGAGAGGTCTGCATGAAGAACACACACACACCAGAGAGGTCTACGTGAAGAGCACACACACACCAGAGAGGTCTACGTGAAGAGCACACACACACCAGAGAGGTCTGCATGAAGAACACACACACACACCAGAGAGGTCTACGTGAAGAACACACACACACCAGAGAGGTCTACGTGAAGAGCACACACACACCAGAGAGGTCTACATGAAGAACACATACACACACACACCAGAGAGGTCTACATGAAGAACACACACACACACACACCAGAGAGGTCTACGTGAAGAACACACACACACCAAAGAGGTCTACATGAAGAACACACACCAGAGAGGTCTATATGAAGAACACACACACACCAGAGAGGTCTATATGAAGAACACACACACACCAGAGAGGTCTACATGAAGAACACACACACACCAGAGAGGTCTGCATGAAGAACACACACACACCAGAGAGGTCTACATGAAGAGCACACACACACCAGAGAGGTCTACGTGAAGAACACACACACACCAGAGAGGTCTACGTGAAGAGCACACACACACCAGAGAGGTCTGCATGAAGAAAACACACACACCAGAGAGGTCTACATGAAGAACACACACACACCAGAGAGGTCTACGTGAAGAGCACACACACACCAGAGAGGTCTGCATGAAGAACACACACACACCAGAGAAGTCTACATGAAGAACACACACACACACACCAGAGAGGTCTACGTGAAGAGCACACACACACCAGAGAGGTCTACGTGAAGAACACACAAACACCAGAGAGGTCTACATGAAGAACACACAAACACACCAGAGAGGTCTACGTGAAGAACACACACACACACACCAGAGAGGTCTACGTGAAGAGCACACACACACCAGAGAGGTCTGCATGAAGAACACACACACACCAGAGAGGTCTACATGAAGAACACACACACCAGAGAGGTCTGCATGAAGAACACACAAACCAGAGAGGTCTACATGAAGAACACACACACACCAGAGAGGTCTACATGAATAACACACACCAGAGAGGTCTACATGAACACATACACACCAGAGAGGTCTGCATGAAGGACACACACACACCAGAGAGGTCTACATGAAGAATACACACATACCAGAGAGGTCTATATGAACACACACACACCAGAGAGGTCTACATGAAGAGCACACACACACCAGAGAGGTCTACATGAAGAACACACACACACCAGAGAGGTCTACATGAAGAAAACACACACACACCAGAGAGGTCTGCATGAAGAACACACACACACCAGAGAGGTCTGCATGAACACACACACACCAGAGAGGTCTACGTGAAGAGCACACACACACCAGAGAGGTCTACATGAAGAGCACACACACACACCAGAGAGGTCTACGTGAAGAGCACACACACACCAGAGAGGTCTACGTGAAGAGCACACACACACCAGAGAGGTCTACGTGAAGAGCACACACACACCAGAGAGGTCTACATGAAGAACACACACACACACCAGAGAGGCCTACTTGAAGAACACACACACACCAGAGAGGTCTGCAT
The DNA here is from genome assembly GCF_982586985.1 of Callionymus lyra. Taxonomy (NCBI): domain Eukaryota; kingdom Metazoa; phylum Chordata; class Actinopteri; order Syngnathiformes; family Callionymidae; genus Callionymus; species Callionymus lyra. The sequence continues at coordinate 3,249,745 of NC_141828.1, forward strand.
GAAGAACACACACACACACCAGAGAGGTCTACATGAAGAACGCACACATACCAGAGAGGTCTATATGAACACACACACACCAGAGAGGTCTACAAGAAGAACACACACACCAGAGAGGTCTACGTGAAGAGCACACACACACCAGAGAGGTCTGCATGAAGAACACACACACACCAGAGAGGTCTACATGAAGAACACACACACACCAGAGAGGTTTACGTGAAGAGCACACACACACCAGAGAGGTCTACATGAAGAACACACACACACCAGAGAGGTCTACATGAACACACACACACCAGAGAGGTCTGCATGAACACACACACACCAGGGAGGTCTACATGAACACACACACACCAGAGAGGTTTACGTGAAGAACACACACACACTAGAGAGGTCTACATGAAGAACACACACACACCAGAGAGGTCTACATGAAGAACACACACACACCAGAGAGGTCTACATGAAGAACACACACACACCAGAGAGGTCTGCATGAACACACACACACCAAGGAGGTCTATATGAACACACACACACCAGAGAGGTCTACATGAAGAACACACACACACCAGAGAGGTTTACGTGAAGAGCACACACACACCAGAGAGGTCTACATGAAGAACACACACACACCAGAGAGGTCTACATGAACACACACACACCAGAGAGGTCTGCATGAAGAACACACACAACAGAGAGGTCTGCATGAACACACACACACCAGAGAGGTCTACATGAAGAACACACACACCAGAGAGGTCTGCATGAACACACACACACCAGAGAGGTCTACATGAAGAACACACACACCAGAGAGGTCTGCATGAAGAACACACACACACCAGAGAGGTCTACATGAAGAACACACACACACACCAGAGAGGTCTGCATGAACACACACACACCAGTGAGGTCTGCATGAAGAACACACACACACCAGAGAGGTCTGCATGAAGAACACACACACCAGAGAGGTCTGCATGAACACACACACACCAGAGAGGTCTGCATGAAGAACACACACACCAGAGAGGTCTGCATGAAGAACACACACACCAGAGAGGTCTGCATGAACACACACACAATAGAGAGGTCTGCATGAAGAACACACACACACCAGAGAGGTCTGCATGAACACACACACACCAGAGAGGTCTACATGAAGAACACACACACACCAGAGAGGTCTGCATGAACACACACACACCAGAGAGGTTTACATGAAGAACACACACACCAGAGAGGTCTGCATGAAGAACACACACCAGAGAGGTCTACATGAACACACACACACACACACCAGAGAGGTCTGCATGAAGGACACACACACACCAGAGAGGTCTGCATGAAGAACACACACACACCAGAGAGGTCTACATGAAGAACACACACACACACCAGAGAGGTCTGCATGAACACACACACACCAGTGAGGTCTGCATGAAGAACACACACACACCAGAGAGGTCTGCATGAAGAACACACACACCAGAGAGGTCTACATGAAGAACACACACACACCAGAGAGGTCTGCATGAACACACACACACCAGAGAGGTCTACATGAAGAACACACACACACCAGAGAGGTCTGCATGAACACACACACACCAGAGAGGTCTACATGAAGAACACACACACACCAGAGAGGTCTGCATGAAGAACACACACACCAGAGAGGTCTGCATGAACACACACACACCAGAGAGGTCTACATGAAGAACACACACACACACCAGAGAGGTAAGTAAGTAAGTAATGAAGAACACACACACACACCAGAGAGGTCTGCATGAACACACACACACCAGAGAGGTCTACATGAAGAACACACACACCAGAGAGGTCTGCATGAACACACACACACCAGAGAGGTCTACATGAAGAACACACACACACACCAGAGAGGTCTACATGAAGAACACACACACCAGAGAGGTCTGCATGAACATACACACACCAGAGAGGTCTACATGAAGAACACACACACACCAGAGAGGTCTGCATGAACACACACACACCAGAGAGGTCTACATGAAGAACACACACACACCAGAGAGGTCTGCATGAACACACACACACCAGAGAGGTCTACATGAAGAACACACACACCAGAGAGGTCTGCATGAACACACACACACACCAGAGAGGTCTACATGAAGAACACACACACACACCAGAGAGGTCTACATGAAGAACACACACACACACCAGAGAGGTCTACATGAAGAACACACACACACACCAGAGAGGTCTACATGAAGAACACACACACACACCAGAGAGGTCTACATGAAGAACACACACACACACCAGAGAGGTCTACATGAAGAACACACACACACACCAGAGAGGTCTACATGAAGAACACACACACACACCAGAGAGGTCTACATGAAGAACACACACACACACCAGAGAGGTCTACATGAAGAACACACACACACACACACCAGAGAGGTCTACATGAAGAACACACACACACACCAGAGAGGTCTACATGAAGAACACACACACACCAGAGAGGTCTACATGAAGAACACACACACACCATAGAGGTCTACATGAAGAACACACACACACACCAGAGAGGTCTACATGAAGAACACACACACACACCAGAGAGGTCTACATGAAGAACACACACACACACCAGAGAGGTCTACATGAAGAACACACACACACCAGAGAGGTCTACATGAAGAACACACACACACACCAGAGAGGTCTACATGAAGAACACACACACACCAGAGAGGTCTACATGAAGAACACACACACACACCAGAGAGGTCTACATGAAGAACACACACACACACCAGAGAGGTCTACATGAAGAACACACACACACACACACCAGAGAGGTCTACATGAAGAACACACACACACACCAGAGAGGTCTACATGAAGAACACACACACACACCAGAGAGGTCTACATGAAGAACACACACACACACCAGAGAGGTCTACATGAAGAACACACACACACACCAGAGAGGTCTACATGAAGAACACACACACACACCAGAGAGGTCTACATGAAGAACACACACACACACCAGAGTCGTTCACGATTATATTTCCAAACGTTCATTTCATCTACACTTGTTACTGTGTTGTTCAAACATTGTGTATTTATTTTCTTCTCTCCAATCCACGGACATTATCATGAAACTGATTCTTTCCAGGGTGTCCCTCACCTGGACACCAGCCTCCACACCTTCATAGGATCTTACATATAGTTTACCTGCTGTGATTGGTCAATGGAGGTTTGTCACAACGCGTCATCAATTTTCTCCTCATCCAAAGGACTGGTTGTGTAAACAAAGCGTGAGTACAGCTGGAGGAGTGAAGCCATTATTACATCATAATGGACTCTCGTAACCTCTTGTTCGTCCAGATTTCAGAGCCAAAAACAATTTCCAGTATATATATACATATATATATATTTAAATATATATATATTTAAAATATATATATATATATATATATATATATATATATATATATATTTTAAATATATATATATTTAAATATATATATATTTAAAATATATATATTTAAAATATATATATATATATATATATATATATATATATATATATATATATATATATATATATAAAGTATATCTATAAATATATAAATAATAATTATATATATAATTATTATTTATATATATAAAATAATTTGTAAATAAATATATATAGATACACTTTGTTAAAATATATAAAATAATTTATATATATATATATATATATATATATTTGACTATTCATTTGATTCTTTAACAAGAAACAATGAAATCTTCTAATGTTTGTCAAACTAATAAAACTGTGAATAAACCAGTTAAAGATTTAACGTTGAATATATTCTCAGCATCTTATCTTTAAATTCTTATCTCACGTCATTGACTTTGAATTTCAGTTGTAACCACGTGTCACGTGTGTCGTTGCGAAGACAGTTGTGGGTTCAGTTTGTGTGGTTGTGTGTTCGTGTTCGATGGAGACGATGACGTGATGTTTAAACGTATCTTTACATTAATGAACTTAAATATTCACCGATTTATTTGCATCATTGAGATTAAATCTAAATATATCGATCGCTCATTAACATCTTCACCGTAATACTCAGAGAAGATCCGCAGACATTTTTAACAAACCGTGTCGTGACTTCATGAGCAGATAAAACTTCATGATCAATAGATAGATTTGAATGATCAACAACACAGACGTCATATATATGGATATATATATATATATATATCCATATATATATATATATATATATATATATATATATATATATATATATATATATATATATCCATATATATATTTATATATGTATATACTTATTATAAAACTAAATATGCAACACACACGATAATGTGTGCGTGTGTATGTGTGTGTGCGCTCGTGTGTGTGTGTGCGTGTATTTGTGTGTTCGCTCGTGTGCGTGTTAATATTGTGTGTATGTGTGTGTTAATATTGTGTGTAAGTGTGCGCGCGTTCACGCGTCACTTTATAGCTTGACATTTTATTTCAAAATAATAATATATAATATCAATAAACAATCCTGGTTATTATCTTATTATAATCAAACATTTTAAAACAAGTTTAATTCACGAAGAAAGGTTTGATTTTTATTCAAATTTTAACCCAGAAAACATTTTGAAATGTTTTATTTCGAACGTTTTTTTTCACTAAAACGATCATGAAATGAAAGAAACATCTTCATTCGAATAACACACAATAATTACACACAATAATAACACACTAGAATAACACACAATAATAACACACAATAATAACACACTAGAATAACACACAAGAATAACACACAATAATAACTCACGAGAATAACACACAATAATAACTCACGAGAATAACACACAATAATAACACAATAATAACTCACGAGAATAACACACAATAATAACTCACGAGAATAACACACAATAATAACACACACGAATAACACACAATAATAACTCACGAGAATAACACACAATAATAACTCACGAGAATAACACACAATAATAACACACAAGAATAACACACACGAATAACACACAATAATAACACACAATAATAACACAAAAGAATAACACACACGAATAACACACAATAATAACACACAATAATAACACACAAGAATAACACACAAGAATAACACACAATAATAACACACAATAATAATTCACTAGAATAACACACAATAATAACACACAATAACAACACACACAAGACTGTGTTACAAATGAATGTTTGATATATTAACAATATTCAACTGTTTCATAGTAACTTTTAATTACTAATAAAACACATTTGAACACTTACATACGCGCGCGCACACACGCACACAGACACGCACACACACACACACACACAGACACGCACACACACACACGCACACACACACTAGGGTTCAAACCAGTGACGAGCGTCTCATGATTCTCTTGATATTTGATCATAAATCTATTGTTAAATAAAAGTTTGTTTCTCGACATCTTGACTCAGAAACTGACGTCATCAATCAATGTTATCGATGAAGAGACGCGCGTGGGTCGATCACAGGTGTAGCCGTGACGTCATCTGTGCCAGTGATGTCGATGATCGTCAGTTAAACGGAGCTGAAGGTTCGAGTCCTGCGCTGTAGCGCCCCCTCCCTCCAGGAGACCTCCTCCCTCCAGGAGACCTCCTCCCTCCAGGAGACCTCCTCCTCCTCCTCCTCCTCCTCCTCCTCCTCCTCCTCCACCTCCTCCCCCCGCCCTCCCTCTGCGCTGCTTGGCTCTCCCAGCTGTCAGTCAAACTCCAGGATCTGAGCAGAGTTGCGTGGATCCGCGCGCGAGTGTGAGAGGAGTTGCTGGTTCAACCACCTCACAGCAGATCGAGTTTCCTGAGTGACAGCGTTGCCATGGAGATTAATTTGACTCGACTATTGTCTTCTCGTCGCCGTGCTCGGGTCAGATAACCGACCAATCAGAGGCCAGGGATCCCGAGCCTGTCGAGCAGAGAAGGTGATGTTGGAGGACTGAGGACTGAGGACTGAGGACTGGAGGACTGAGGACTGGACCTGACGCTCTGAGGAGGATCTTCTCAACATGTCCATGCTGCCCACGTTCGGCTTCACGCAGGAGCAGGTGGCGTGCGTGTGCGAGGTGCTCCAGCAGGGAGGCAACATCGAGCGCCTGGGTCGGTTCCTGTGGTCTCTGCCGGCCTGCGAGCACCTCCACAAGAACGAGAGCGTCCTCAAGGCCAAGGCTGTGGTCGCCTTCCACAGGGGGAACTTCCGCGAGCTCTACAAGATCCTGGAGAGCCACCAGTTCTCGGCGCACAACCACCCGAAGCTGCAGCAGCTGTGGCTGAAGGCGCACTACGTGGAGGCGGAGAAGCTGCGCGGGAGACCCCTGGGGGCCGTCGGGAAGTACCGGGTCCGCAGGAAGTTCCCCCTGCCCAGGTCCATCTGGGACGGCGAGGAGACCAGCTACTGCTTCAAGGAGAAGAGCCGCAGCGTCCTGCGCGAGTGGTACACGCACAACCCGTACCCGTCCCCGCGAGAGAAGCGCGAGCTCGCCGAGGCCACCGGACTGACCACGACTCAGGTCAGCAACTGGTTCAAGAACCGGAGGCAGCGGGACCGAGCGGCGGAGGCCAAAGAACGGTAACCAAGTTCTACCGAACCTACGAGAGGTTGCGCAACTTTGAGCGACTTTTAACTTTATTTCCACACGAAACACAAGTGTGTCTTAAAGTTCATCAAACACACAACATATGAAAACACACAACCTATAAAAACACGCAACATATGAAAACACACAACATATAAAAATACACAACATATAAAAACACACAACATATAAAAACACACAACATATAAAAACACACAACATATGAAAACACACAACATATAAAAACACACAACATATAAAAACACACAACATGTAAAAACACACAACATGTAAAAACACACGCGCTTGAGTTGTTGAATCGTTTGTGACACTTTTTATTCTCGCTTCAACAAAATGAAGTTATTCTATATATTTATATATTAAGTGTTTATTTACACGAACAAAAGTGAACTTTATTATTTATTATTACCGTAAAGTAGGTCAAACCAGGAGAGTTTCGATCAGTTAAAAGTTTCACAGAATCTTAACTTTAATCGAGTTTAAAATAAGGATTTTAATTTAAATTAAAAAATCATGACATCGTGCGCATAAAGTGAAAATTCAAAAATTAATTTCTCATGAGTTGTTGACGAATGTCAACATTGACGTTTAAGTCTGTTTATCATCGTAACCATGACAACAGTCGTACAACCTAAATCCTCAAATTATATTTCATATCATTTATTAAAAAGATTTGCAATTTATCTGCATCAATTCAATCATTAAACAAACTTAAACTATAGTTTGTAAACAAAGTTAAACATGGTGAGAAATAATAATATTTTTTATTTTTTATTTCTACATTTTTGATCTGTTTTTGTTTAAATAATAAATGAATAAATAAAATGATAATTAACATTATTGCTCATGTACTAATGTTCTCTAAAGTCTTTAAATCCTAATTATTGAGACACAATTAAATTCAAGTTTCATACGCGCATGTATCTGAGCGCGTGCGTTAATACACATGTTAACGCAGTAAATAACCTTCAGGTAATAAAGTGATTCTGGTTCTGACCTCAGATCAGTGAATAAATAACCTTCAGGTAATAAAGTGATTCTGGTTCTGACCTCAGATCAGTGAATAAATAACCTTCAGGTAATAAAGTGATTCTGGTTCTGACCTCAGATCAGTGAATACATTGATTTCACCAGATGTCGTGACACCAGCTCACGATCCATTAGAAAGTGAATTAATTCAAGACGATCTTCATATTGATCTGAAGATTTAAACCTGATCATCAAAGTCAAGGTCAATGAAAAGAACATTTATTTTATTTTTTATTATTATTAATTATTTATCAAACGAGTTCTGATCGATCAGAGAAGTGAATGTTTTCTTCAGGTTTGATTTGGTGACGTGTTGAGAGCTGACATGGTGTGTGTCTGTGTGTGTCGGTGTGTGTCTGTGTGTGTCAGTGTGTGTCGGTGTGTGTCTGTGTGTGTGTCGGTGTGTGTCGGTGTGTGTCAGTGTGTGTCGGTGTGTGTGTGTGTCAGTGTGTGTCGGTGTGTGTCAGTGTGTGTCGGTGTGTGTGTCGGTGTGTGTGTGTGTGTGTGTGTCAGTGTGTGTCGGTGTGTGTCAGTGTGTGTCGGTGTGTGTCAGTGTGTGTCGGTGTGTGTCAGTGTGTGTCAGTGTGTCGGTGTGTGTCAGTGTGTGTCGGTGTGTGTCGGTGTGTGTCAGTGTGTGTCAGTGTGTGTCGATGTGTGTCGGTGTAGGTCAGTGTGTGTCTGTGTGTGTCAGTGTGTGTCAGTGTGTGTCGGTGTGTGTCGGTGTGTGTCAGTGTGTGTCAGTGTGTGTCGATGTGTGTCGGTGTAGGTCAGTGTGTGTCTGTGTGTGTCAGTGTGTGTCAGTGTTTTACACAAGAGTCAGGTGTGTGTCGGTGTGTGTCAGTGTGTGTCTGTGTGTGTCAGTGTGGGTCTGTGTGTGTCAGTGTGTGTCTGTGTGTGTCGGTGTGTGTCAGTGTGTGTCTGTGTGTGTCAGTGTGTGTCTATGTGTGTCGGTGTGTGTCAGTGTGTGTCAGTCAGTGTGTTTCGGTGTGTGTCGGTGTGTGTCAGTGTGTTACACAAGAGTCAGGTGTGTCTTCTCTCCGCCGCCGGTCACTCATTCTGCTTGAATCCTGTTTCCACTGACAGTTTCAGTGACACACGTCGAGGGCTGAAGACTCACAAAACACTTCAGATGATTCTTCTAACAACACAAGTGTTGCTTCTGACGGCCGCACAGATGAAACCGTTAACGCGTTAATGACGCGTCAGAAAGTCCGACAGATTCAGAATATCGTGAACGAACTTTAAATGTTTTACTAACGAGTTTCTCTAATAAATCATGAACGAATTTTAATGGCGTTATTTAATAATAACATTATTAAGTAAGTAATTAATTTGTATTTGTAGAGCTTTTCCAGACCAGGGTCACAAAGAACTTGAACAATCAAAACAATATTCATTATATATAATATATTCTAGACTCAATGTAAATCATTATAATACAAATAAATTGTATTTTGCGTCATAATTTACTTACTTTAATATTATTTTTATTGCTATCGAAATTATTTCTGTATTTAAGATAAAATCTGAATGAATATGATTTAATTTTCTCAGTTCGTTAAAGAAGTTATTTATTAGAAGATTCATTGATTCGTGTCTTTATGTTTCGATGTTGATCGATGTATTTATTTATTTACCTCAATGACTGGCTTTGATTTAATTCACACGTTATTCACGAGAACTTTCGTGTTTTTCTCCATAAATACTTGTTCACCAGACTTTGCATCTTTTCTCAGTTGTTTGTTTCGTCCTCAGAGAAAACAACGAGAACAGCATCAACCCTCTGACGTCCTCCATCAATGGGAATAAAACTCTATTGGGAAGTTCTGACGACGACAAAACCCCGTCCGGAACCCCCGACCACACGTCCTCGAGCCCGGCTCTCCTGCTGGGCCCCAACTCCGGCTTGCAGTCGCTGCACGGCCTCGCGCCCCCGCCCGGACCCAGTGCCATCCCGGTCCCGGGCGGGCAGGACTCGGTCCACCATCACCACCACCATCACCACCACTCGCTGCACCACGACATTCTGAACCCTATGTCCTCGAACCTGGTGGACCTGGGCTCCTAAGCTCGAGCGGGACCTTTCTGGAACTGGACGAACCGGACCACTTGAAAGATGTTTTTCAAGAACACGCGGAGATTTGGACGAATCGTGGATTTTTCGAAACTCAGCACTTATCGGAGTTTATGAAAACAAAAACGGCACAAGACTTTAGAATCCACGAGACGTTTTATCTCTTTAAATATCATTTAAAATGATCGATGGATGAATGTTTGTGACACAAGGTGAGGCAGTATTTACCTGGATGTAATAAAGCAGCATATAATGTTGAACACAATATTAAAATGTCTTAATTAATCCTAATATCAGCGTTATATTTTAGGGGTCTAGTTGTATCGAGTTTTTGTTTACAAGGTTTTCCAATCGATGAACCAGAGCCATATGTTTGTCTTTTGTTATATTGATTGATATTGATTGATATTGAAGGTTAGAAAACCTCGAGTGTCTTATGATCAGATGGAAATCATCTCTTGCTATTGTTTAAACGAGGCTGCATGAACACTCTGAACATTCAGCTATAGTTTCATATACTTTGCAATAAAAGAACAGAAACGAAGTTTCAAGAGTAGATTTTTGTTTTTCCGGTTTCTTGATATTTATTGAATTTACGTTTAATAAAGGAAGATACAGCGATGAGCGCCTGCGCTAAACCTTCTCTCTTTGATGAGAACTTTACAATAAACATTGATCGATAATAAGTCGTAGCGAAAATAAATGGGTAAAAGAAAAATAAATAGTTCATCTTAATACCTTCCGTATATGCTGTGATAAATGTCTAAAATCGATCAGTGATCAATGGAAAACATCTTGAAAATATGAATTAAATTAAATATTACATTAATTATTAATTAAATACTTTATATATTTACCCTCAAATCAATTGTTCCTAAAACCTTTTATTCGTTTAAGTAGAAATTTAAAAAAAATTGTGAAGTAATTTATGTTTTATTGACTCAGTTTGACATTTTACTCAGGCACATCCGTGACCACCTGACAACAATGGCGGGATCCGTCAAAACAATTGAACCGTCATTTAAAGATGAATTTAGTTGTAAAATCCTGGGATTATATGGATTCGACAAGTTCGCGCAATAATATTTTATCTTGTAAAAGAGTAAGTTTTAAATGTGTTTCGTTTACGGAATATTTTTGCGCACGGAAGCGCGAAAATAGTGAAAATTAAACTTCAACGTCAACATTTTTTTTTTGTTCGGAGATTCTTAACAACAAGTTGTGTTGAGATGACGAAGCATCGGTGAGTTTCTGTAGTTAAGTTAAGTTAATGCAGGTTAGTTGAATGTTTTTGTTGCTAACTTTGTTTTTTCACAGGTTCAAACATTTCGTCGCAGAAAATCAAGTCAGTCGTGAAAACATCTGAAAGAAAAGTCTGGAGATTAAGAAGCTTAAAGTGAAGACAAGTCATCTCAGTCAAAGTACTTCACACACTTCACTCACACACTTCACTCACACTTCACTACACACTTCACTCACACACAACAACAACAACAACACACACACTTCCATTCATCTAGATCTCAATATTTAGCAAATCACCTTAAAGTCTGAGCTAAAAAAATAACCTTCACACAAGTATTTGACAAACTATTGTATAGAAAACTTCTTGAAACAATTCAATAACTTTGTGTCGATTCAATGATTAGAAAAAGTCGCTCTCGAGCTTTTTGAAGTTTAACAAGTCTGTGCATTCCTTGGTGTTTTCATGGTTCTTTCTGGACACGACGGTTCACACCTCGTCTGCTCAGGTTCCTGCCGAGGGTTGCTGGTTGAAATCTCTGCTTATAAACTTGTTTGAGGCCATTTTTTTCCGTCATCAGTTTAACAGCCTCTGGTCGACACACATGCTGCTGATGCCACTTCAAGTTCGGGTTTCAAACATTTGGAGAAACGATGAGAACTTGAACTGTTGAGTGGTTTGGTGAGAGACCAACAAGTCGGTGTTATGTCTGTGAAGACGCCGCCATAACAGCCGTGTTGTGAGTGGATCCATGTGGCGTCAGAGAGTGTTTAACTAACAAGGTTGAAGCTGACAATTACTTTTCCTTCAGGTGTTCACCGGTCACTGTCTTTAGAATCTCTTCAGGCGTCTGAAGATCGTTTGAAAAGCTGCTCTCAATCATTTTGTTTTGTATTTCGAGAGAAAAGAAGTGTTTAAAACTGTCTTGAGAGAGTGATCTTGAATGTGGAGACGGATCAACTCAACACGCTTTTTGACATGTTAGTTCTGAAAATACATATCAAGCCGACGTTAAACTGAACTCCAGTAAGAAGTAAATGAACAAATGGTGTCGACAATATATTATAATATCCATTAACTAATTGAAAATCTTCCTCACAATTCACAAAAACATTTGCTTCACTCGATTCAGGTTTAGTTCTAGAATTCCACACATACTGGTTTTTAAATTGTTCGATTGTGATAAAAACTTTTACACACTTATCATTTATTCACATCTGATTTACTTGTGTGTCTAAATATGTTTACAATAATACGGTACTTCATGTATGTGCAGATACTTTTCATTTGAATTGAAAAAGTGTTTCAAAAAGTGCTTTGAAAATCATGTGGGCAGTAGATTCATGATTTTAATAACATTATTTTAGAAATAAAATGATTAAACATTGAATTATTAAAACATTGAAGCTTATTTTATACACCGGCTATTTTTCTTCATTGATTAATTATTAACACTGATAATAAAATGCTATAGATTCTTGAATATATATATATATATGTATATATATATATATATATATATATATGTATGAAATTGTAATATCTGTTTAATTTATGACAAAATGTAAATGTTTCTTTTCTGTGTGATATTTCATTTTAATTAAAGTAATTTATATTTAAGTAGAAAAACATTAAGTAAATAATTTAAGTAATGTATATTTATTCATACAATGATAACATTATCAAAGACATTTTAAGACGTGTTTTTAATAATAATATTATATTTTATTTAACAGCGCCTTGTATTGGGTTATTTTGTCTCAAGTGTTAGTTGTGGTTAAAGCTGGATTATAATAAGAAATGTTTTATTTATCCTGCAGGTCTGTACCGTTCGGCCGCTCACAATTACTCGTAGTGCCCTTGAGCAGTGGTAAGCCTCATAATTAAGGCTCTCCACGCTTGAGTTGGTTTCTTCTAGGTGCTCAGGTTTCCTCCCACAGACCAACATCATGCGTGCAGGTTAATTAAGAGTAATTGCGACGCACACTGTAAGGAACACGGTTTGTAGTCTCCAATGTTTACGTTAGGAATTCACCGCAAATATGCAAAGTAATGTTTTTACTCGTCAAACTTCACAGTGATTTTATCGTCGAGGCTAAAGAAGTCGCGTGAAAAGTCGATGCAGAAAAGCCAAGAATGAGTTTGAGCTGTTGTGAAAGTACTTTGTCTGGTTGTTTAGACACATTATTGGTCCCACTGGAGGAATTCCCTTTTCACTTATCCCCTCATTAGAAGGTCAGCGGTCAAATGTTTACAGCGTCACACTCTGACAGATTCCTGAGCACATTTGCACTTGCAAGTTTCTCCGTGTGCGATAATTGACACAAACAGTGTGTTGAGAAGGAATCGCTCAGGATTGTCTGAACTGACAACAAAACTTCTCTTAACATTCCAACTTATTTTCCACAATCGCTGACCTACGAGGCCACGACCGGACATGTTTATTCAAGTTTTTGAGTAATGGTGAGAAGATTTAAAAAGTCTTGAGTATATATGTTTGTATATATATATATTTATTAAAGGTAGTTTATGCAGATTTGAATGAGAAATGATTCCTTGTGATCATAAACCTGTGGCCTAGAGTCTGAAACTAGATGTTAAACCTGATGATTGAAGACAAACTATTATGGTTATTTTACACTTTATATTTCCTTCAGTACTACTTTACTTAGATTTCCGTAACATAGAGATGCTTTCTTGTGATTAACAAATGCGTCACATAAAGTGTCACAAATGATGATGTTCTTTTGAACGCCATCTTAACGTGAAAAGCAAAAACCATGAAAACGATGTAGGAACCCTGGTCCCCTGAATCCCTTTATTGATGTTTCTTTTTCTAATGTGGCATTATATTCATACTTGATTTATAAATATTTGACACTAAACAGTCTTTTTCTACTAGGAAAAACCACAAGTATTAACATTTACTGTACAATTCACAACAACAAATAGTTGTTTTTGAGTCATTAAGATGTTATTAATACTAGTATATTTTTCCACTTTTAACTTTAAAACACAAAGTATTATTAATATTAAATAACGTCTCATGTTATTTACCTAATAAATGGGTAAATAGAGAGAAGCTAGTTTTTTTCACTAAAGTTGCTTCTTCATTTTCCTGTTAATAATCAGTGATAAAGTGTTTTTTCCGAGTAATGATTAAAGGTGTGTTATTACTTTATAATGGAAATAAGTGGCTGATTTTCTGTTAATTCATATATGAATAAGTGTATTACGAATAGTTAATGTGTGTTTGCCATTCTAAAGTGTTATCTGGTGGTATCTACTCTGATTGTGCAAAATAAATACATATAAACACAGGATTATACATTTTCTCCTCCCATAACACAACGATTGCAGCAGAAAGATCTAATGCTGGACTCACGTCTCACTCTGGCTCCGGAACAGCCGGTGACGTTGTGGTTGGACCTGTAAGTTCCCTCCAAGCATTGGTTTTGAAATGCGATATAATTGATCATGATTGTTTCCCACTGTTAATAAGTGCTATTAAAGTGCAGTATTTACGCTCCGGAGCTCGTTGCAAACACAGATGTTAAAGGATCAGTCAATCTATAAATGCCAGAAACAAACAGATGTTTGGATCATAGTTATTCCTAATTGTTGTCGAACTTGTGTGCGTCTGATTTCCAGCACACGTGTGTGTAGAGTGTAAAGTGTATTAGTCTTTTTTCTTCCACACTTGAACTACGACACTAAGTCGCAGCGAAGACGGATTGATTTAAAACAAATCAATTCGAACATATATTGGTGCTAAAAAAACTTTGAAATGGTATTTATCTGTTATTCTTGTCTGTTATGTTTCACTCAATTTACTTTTTAAAGAGGCATTTGTTTGATGTTGTTGTCATTGCGTTACACACATAAGAAACAATTACACAATTACTTATTTAGTTATTTATTGACCAGGAATGCAGAATAGACATTAGATAATGCTTCATGTCAACATGAGCAAACATGCAATATTACTTATTACTTAATGTCTTTATGAAAACATAATGAATTTATCAAATGCAAATTATCAATACAATTTGAAATATTTTACATCTTTCATGTGCATCTATTTCTCTGAAAACACAATCGTTTTTAATATATTTATTATTTTATTTATCTATTAGCTCCTTTTGAATAGTTATCAAATGAAACTGAATATTTTCTTCTGTGCACTTGAAGCTAAACAAACACAAGTCGAAGTTTAAAAAAATGTTTTTCTGCTTAAACCTGTGAGTTCTCATGGAAACTGTAGAACCTGATCGTAGGTGAAAACATTTGAAATGTGGAATGAAATTCCGTCTTTGTGTTTCGCTGCCACTGTGCGGTCACACACGTTGTCATGTTTATTAACGAGCGCAGCCATTTCTGCCGCTGCAGTCGTACATTTTGGATGTATCAGGTGTTTGCCATAAAGCAGATGAAACAGTAGGGGTTCTGGCAGGGGGGGCGGGGGGGTCGTGGTGTAGGGTTACGGTCAGACGGAGACAGAGATGGTCAGGGGAGCATTAATTCACACACACGGGCACGAACACACGCTTTGTGGGTTCTCTCTTGAGTGGAAGGTCACGTGACCCACCGGGTCAAATCTGCAGCCCAGACTGAGCCAGAACCTGCAACAAATGAAACGTTTAATTCAATTTTAGTATTTTAGGAGGTGACGGTTGTGTGGGAGCAGGTTGGCGTGTGTGTGTGTGCGTGTGTGCGTGTGCACGAGTGAGTGTGTGTGTGTGTGTGTTTGTGTGTGTGTGTGTGTGTGTGTGTGCGCTCACCTGCTGGCCGTCCTCCTCCTCTACCGTAAATTCCCCGCAGGGAGGCAGACACGAGGTATTCTGATCGCATTAGCTTCACTCTGATGGCTTTTCCAGCTATTGTCACTTGATACCGTTCCATTAAATCTGTCCAGCGCCAAGATTAACTGCACTATTCTTTATGCTTTCACTCCGTGTTCACTCCCAACGCCACAGGGCAGGTTAAATCACACACAACGTTTCACAGTCAACTTCATTTCTTTATGTTTGACCGTGATCTTTTATTATTGCTCGGAACGTCCCCGACACCCCTTGATCCGTCCTCAGATACACTTCATCTTTCCATCAAACTGTTTTGACGTGGTTTTATTATTTAACTTTTTTTAATGCCTTATTCATTTTAAAAAGCTTCCTTTTCTAAGCTAAGTGTTTTTGTTGCAATGTCAACGTAGTGCTGCGATCTTTATTAGCCTCTGCATTATTAGTTGCTGCTCATGGACGATTCTATTTGGAAAATGTGTATCAGGTTCTTACATGGTCGTCAATTTACTTAAATTTAATCAATTTAATTTAATTGAATAGTTGGGTGTTTTAGGTAACATTTCCTGGGAGGAGAAAATTTAATAATTTTCCCAGAGCTTGATATGGTGCTAAACGTGTGTAGTGTATGTGTAATTGTGCACACATGGCTTCAGAGACTGCAGGGAGTGAACAGAGTGCATTCGTCTTCCACATGTCAATATTTTTTCCATGAATGAGGAAACGATGGTTATAAAAACATTCTTTGTTGCACCATCTTGGAACTGTGGAAAGTCTTCTCGAGTATCTGTTTATCTGTTTTAAATCCGGGTCTTGCTAGTGCAGCGAAGCTTTTCCAGCCGAGTTCCTTCTTGGGAAGGCGACGTAAATCCTTATTTGGATGTGAAGATTTGCTAAGCTTGATATCCCAGCTCCTCAGGGTCAAAGGGCTGGTCAATTCAAGTGCACAAATCGACAGACGACGATGGACAAACTCACATCTACACACACTTGACACCACCATGACCACGGACGAGTGTGAAAGAACAAGGTTTTCTTGCGATGTTATCACTTTCACTGCACTTCTTCACACGAGGACGATGATTGATTTTTCTCCGAGTCTTCGCTGGTTTCCTGTAGCCTGGAGCAGCTGCGGCGCGAACACGAGTCCTCGCGGCGGCGCTGAGTCAGCAGGTTGGACTCGTTGAGCTGGAAACAGAGCGACGTTGTTCTGACAGTTCACAGGGATCGTGATTGATTTAAACATCAGTGATGATCAGCAGGAGGTCCATCAGTTGTGTAACTCTTTAAATCAGAACCAAGTGATGCAACAAGTTACTGACACGCTGGATTCGTCAAGTAAAGTCTGGTCGTTACAAGAAAAAACATTTTGTAAAAAAAACTTCTGTTGATTTATCGACGGTGAACCTGCGTGACTAAAAAAATGCTTAAGCTCATTACAACTTTAATTACATTTCTTAAATGGAGCTGTTATTTATTCTGTGTGTAGCTCCAGCCCACAACTGACAAGTTAAACAGTCTTGATGTCACGACATTACACACATGTCGGCTTCAACTACTCTTTTGGAAGCTTCTGTAGAAGTTTTGCCACACATGTGTACGTGTTTAGTTTCCTACAGCATCAAAACTTACAGAGAAGGAAGTGATTATTAGGGTCACATTGAGCTGGAAATGAACTAAAAAGTTGTCATCGTTCAGGTTCATCAACATGGAACATTGATCTCAATGAGACGAGGCTTGAGTTCGACACGTGCTGTAAGAAACGTCCTCGTATAGAAGTGAAAATGATGTTTAACTTATAGATTCTTTAAGTTTCCATCCATCATTTCAGTGATTGCAACAAACCTGATCGTCCTTTTTCTTACCTTTGAACGTTCAACGTGGTCTGAAAGTTAAAACCTCTTTATTTAGTAAGTAAGTAAGTCATTTGTATTTATATAGTGCTTTTCCAGACCAGGGTCACAAAGCGCTTAAACAATCCAAACAATACTCACTAAAATATATACTTTAAAGGTCAAGATAACATCGAGAACAACACAGGAGTTCCAGAGAATCAAGGAAAAGCCTGATCAAATAAAAATGTCTTCAGATGTTTGTTGAAGAGTCAGTAGATCATCAAAGAGAGACGAAGATCGATCCAACATTAAACAACGTAATTTAACCTTCAGAAAGTAGTTTAGCTATTTAAACAATTACTATTTTTTTGTTTAAATTCTTACTACATTTACTGTGTGGAGTAAAAGGAACTAGATATAAACATGATTATATTACAGTACTTTCTCAATATTCTCATTCAATGTTTAATCTTTTCTTTTGAAGCCGCTGTAGAACATTCCACTGATCTGTGTTTTTACTAAAGTTGTTGTAATATCAAGATGGTGAAGGAAGTTTCCTAATCTGGCTCAAACATTCAAAACAAAAGTGTTGTCGGCTGAAAAGAAACATGTTAACATGATGTCAGGTTCAGATCCAGTGTAATTATTATTTATACGAGAGCAATGTGTCATCATCTCACGTCGTCAGGTAAAAGAAAGATTACTTTACAACTAAATGTTTTGCTCTGATGCTCCAACACACACTTTTAAAACGGTTCAAGGCAAGATAAGGAAAGTTGTGAAGGATCTTAAGGTAATAAAGATTATTAAAAAATAAATTCTCAACAAAACCTTGTTGAAAAGCCGCAGTCGTGAAGAGAACAGATTGTTTCGAAGGAAAGTTTCTGCTGAGCTGAACACTGCTTCTACCTAGTGAGCGCAGAGAGTCACTGCAGCAGGAGATGAATATTGAACATGTAGAAGCTGAGTGACTGCTTGCATCTGCATGTCTTGTGTTTGGATCTTTGTGAGCTTTTTACCTCAATAAATCCAGATTTATCTCTGTCTAAAAATGCTCATGTGTTTATATAGGTATTTGTACTTTTATAATTAGTGTGTGTGTGTGTGTGTGTGTGTGTGTGTGTGTGTGCGTGTGTGTGTGTGTGTGTGTGTGTGTGTGTGTGAATTAATTTGGTTCTAAAGGTAATTGTTTTGAAACAATATCGATTGATAAATCGATAAATACAACTTTATTAATCCCTCTGGATAAATATGGGTGTATTGTCAAGAATTGTATCACAATACAGAGGCAATGATATGTAATCATTCAATAGAAAAAAACATATTATTAAACACACACTTGTTTCATCCTTAACATCAGATTAACACATTTAAAGAGAGGAATCAAGTTCATATTTGCATGTTTATTGTACATTTAAAAATCTATGCAGTTCTGTTGAATATAGATCCGCATCTATATAATGTGAAAAAACATTGCAATATTAAGTGAATCAATATTTTCTCACGTCCTTCTGAACCATTTGTGTTTAATTGCAGCAGCATGTATTGTACGTGTAGGTTTGTTGACTTTTCAGCTGTTAAAAATGAGTTAAAATATCTCACTTGGTTCCATCCATTGACGACAAACAACCGCCAGATTATGTTGAGCCAGTTGACATTGTTACCATGTTTAAGATGATCTCGGGAGACGATTGTTGGAATAAGCAGAGCTTCTTGTGCACAACTAGCTTCCAGTCGACTGGCCTCGCAGTGGATTCTCGTCTCACCCACAGCTGCTCACTCTTGCTTTGTTGCCGTTCACTTGCTGCTTGATTAGCTTCTGCACTTGAACAGCTTCTGGGTTCCAGCCAAAGCAATCTTGGTGTTGAGATGCAGAAATACATGCCACGGGTGTAATTTCACTTCACCACGAGAGGCAGCTTCAGAGACAGTAGGGGATCTGTGTCAGTGACCTTAAAGCTTCTTTATACACCATTTGTAAATCACAGCACACTCGACTGGACTTACACACACACACTCTCAGACACACACACACACACACCGAGCGTCACTCAGGAAGCGATGAATGCCATTAGCAGCCTGTGATCTTCGGTGTAAACACCAAAAGTGATGCTTTCATACACTTTTTCTTTGGCTCATTCATTTCCTGAATCCAATCTGAATGTCAATATTGAGCCCATGATGCCCCCTGCTGGTGGAAGGCACGTGTTTCTCTACTCACCACGGATGAGTGAAGTTAAGCAGCGTTAAAGATGTTGTGTTTGTATGTTGTCACTGCTTGTAGCAACAAAGTGAGGAAGATATTACCTGTTTTTAACTGCAGTTTTTGCACTCGCAAAGTGTAAACGCCATTTGTTTGGGTGTTCTGGAGAATAAAAAAAAAAGGTAATGGCAATAAGTTTCATATACTGTATATCATGAAGATGTTTTCCCATGTTTTACCATCTTGTTTCTTCAAGGTTCTGAAGTAAATAGTAAATAGTAAATAGTTATATTTCAAATGTAGTACATTTGTTTGTCAGGTGTCACTTACCCTTTAATTAATAATTATTCATTCAATAAAGCAATTCAAAGTTTCAACGTTTGTTCAATATTCTGATGGCACTGACATACTTGAATATATATTAATGAAATATAGAAGCTGAAATTGATTCATGATTCTTCTGTTAAGACGTGTCTTTAAGCACCGCTAGGTGGCACTGTCACCCCGTCTGAGCGAGATCATGGAAGACCAGATCTTCTCTGCATGAGTGACATTTGGATGAATAAACGTGAGCAAGTGTGAATCTTAATCCCAGAACAAACGTCCGGGTCTCGCTCCTCATCCTCCCAGTTTGATGCTGAGGATTACATTCTGGATATCAAAAGAAGTGCACATGTGCACTGACACCAGGAACAGACACCACTGAGTTAAGCCAATTGACCGTTTACGCTGCTCTCGGCTTCACTGCTTGACCTGGGAAATCAATTTCTCATCTTGTGAGTGAACATCAAGAACATTTGATTTCACGTTTAACATGAACAACAAGTGATATGAAGATGTGGAGAACAAATATATTCACAGGGATTTGAATGAAGTTCTAATGATACAATTATTTAATAATCCAACCATTCATTTACGTTTTAAATAAAAGGCTCAACTGTAACATCATGACATCAAACAAACACTTGTGTGTCCACGCAGTGGTCAGTACTTGTAGCATTTGATTCTGTTTTTTCTTTGGTTGCTTCAGTCGACTTTATTGTGTTACACGGTTTGATCTTAGTCGTATCTTTCAATTTAAATATCTCTGGAGGTTTTATAACGGCTCTGTCTCTCTGTTGACAAAATGACTAACATGTTAACTATGAACATGCTAAAAATATATGACAGAAGAACATTTGGTTAGATGTTGGTGGTCTTGTGATTACCAAATGGATCAACAAATCTTTTGAAGGATGTGTCAGTTTCTGCAGACATTTTCCACAATGAAGGACAAGCTTCTGTAAAGAATGAGATGAAGGATGTGAAGCAGGTTATGATTGGTCGATTGTTTGAGAATCAAATCATTCAACTATTGAGTGGGGGGGGAAGTACATCCTGAACATGACGTCAACTCCTGAGTGTCCGCCGCAGTGGTCAGTACCTCTGCAAAGTAGCATTTGATGCTTTTTTTTCTTTGTTAGCTGAGAAGTTATTATATTATGATGTTCAAACATGTTGTTGACGGTGTGTTGTGTTGTGTTTGTCACGTCAAGTTATTAAAAATACACGAAAAACCTTCAAATACATTTGTTTAGCACTAATGTTTGATATTTATTATTTTCTGATTCACTCTGTTAAACAAGTGATGTTTCTGGATTATATTTAATATTTACAAACACATTCTTATAGTCTGTTCGTCCTCTGAAGGACGGAGCTGCTGCACGTCAATAATAAATGTCTTCGGGAGGCCACCCCGGGACAGACCGCTCTTTTTTTTTTAAAGAGGGGCTTTAAAGACGCTCCTGACTGACTCATGTACAGAAAGCCATTAAAAATAGAAAAAGCGGTCGGACAAAATAGCCAGCTTCAGCCAGGGGCCTCCAGGGCCGTGTGCCGGTTATTAAAGGTACATCTTACATGCTCCTAAAGCCGCTCTCATCCACAATGAATGACAAATGGTGGCCCTGAAAGAAATGTTAGTCTCTCGCTCTTTTACAGACGCTTAATCTCCGGCTAAGAGCAGATACGTGAGTTAAAAGAGCCTGAAAATGTGGAGACGTGAAGAATTCATCGTGTTTCTGCTCGGACATACCCAGTTATCCATTTTTTAAGACCTTATCACCAAACGTGCTTCACATGCTTGTTTGCACACGATCAAACGGCTGCCGTTTTACTTTCCAGCCTGAAGTGACAGTTTTCGTCTCGCATCGTGCAGACAAATGGATGTTGTTTCATCGCAGCATGAAGTCGTGACTTAAACTGGCTTTTTTATTCAGGTGTTGCTTTTCCGCTGATTGAACACTTTAGTGTCAATGCTTTGTGTGGTTTTGAACTGCAGGTACGAAAGTAAGTCATTTATATTTATAGAGCGCTTTTTTAGACCAGGGTCTCAAAGCGCTTTAACAATCAAAATAAATACTCAAAAAAGATATACTAAAGAGATCAAGATCACACTGGGAAAAACACAGGTGTCCCAGAAAAGCCTGCATGAATAAGAAATCTTAAGATGTTTCAACACAAACACCCCTCGCTGATCTGTTCATCACTGATTAGTGTTGCTTGTGAGCTGTCACTGTTTTTATGTTGACTTGATTCTCATCTTTCCTCATTTATTCAGTGAAGATGTTATTTAGTTCTGATGCTGGTAATAAAGACCAAACTTTAACAGGTTTTTATCTGACCTCTGACCTGCAGTGTTTTGTGTCTCAAGGTCATTTTGTTGACGTTAAAATGGAGCGAATGACTGAAGTCGTGACAAACGTACGGATGAATGTGACATATTTATTTTATTTGTTTTATTCTCACATGTTCCAGCTTCTTCCTAAACACAAAATATATGTTCATGGACAAAAGTGGATTTTAATAATTCAGCCCCTTCATGTAAATACTTTATTATTAGGGTTTTAAAGATTCAATGAAACAGTGAACTCAATGTAGATAAATGTCGAGGCTAATCCATGAACATTAGCCTCGACATTTATCTATTTGCGTTCATTTCTTTGGTTGTTGTACGTTGTTTGCTTTTATTTTTCTGTTGGGTGTATTTTATTTTAGTGTAGATTTGACTGTGTTTATTTTATGTATTTTACTGGTGTTGTCTTTCTGTCAATGTATTTAGTTAGTGTTTTAAATGTTGTGTTGAGGATCATTTGTGTTGCACTTGTCTGCCCGCAGGTTGTCGTGTTCATAGCTTCAGGTTGTCGTGTTCATAGCTTCAGGTTGTCGTGTTCATAGCTTCAGGTTGTCGTGTTCATAGCTTCAGGTTGTCGTGTTCATAGCTTCAGGTTGTCGCGTTCATAGCTTCAGGTTGTCGCGTTCATAGCTTCAGGTTGTCGTGTTCATAGCTTCAGGTTGTCATGTTCATAGCTTCAGGTTGTCATGTTCATAGCTTCAGGTTGTCGTGTTCATAGCTTCAGGTTGTCGTGTTCATAGCTTCAGGTTGTCGTGTTCATAGCTTCAGGTTGTCGTGTTCATAGCTTCAGGTTGTCATGTTCATAGCTTCAGGTTGTCGTGTTCATAGCTTCAGGTTGTCGTGTTCATAGCTTCAGGTTGTCATGTTCATAGCTTCAGGTTGTCGTGTTCATAGCTTCAGGTTGTCGTGTTCATAGCTTCAGGTTGTCATGTTCATAGCTTCAAGTTGTCGTGTTCATAGCTTCAGGTTGTCGTGTTCATAGCTTCAGGTTGTCGTGTTCATAGCTTCAGGTTGTCGTGTTCATAGCTTCAGGTTGTCATGTTCATAGCTTCAGGTTGTCGTGTTCATAGCTTCAGGTTGTCGTGTTCATAGCTTCAGGTTGTCGTGTTCATAGCTTCAGGTTGTCGTGTTCATAGCTTCAGGTTGTCATGTTCATAGCTTCAGGTTGTCGTGTTCATAGCTTCAGGTTGTCGTGTTCATAGCTTCAGGTTGTCGTGTTCATAGCTTCAGGTTGTCGTGTTCATAGCTTCAGGTTGTCGTGTTCATAGCTTCAGGTTGTCGTGTTCATAGCTTCAGGTTGTCGTGTTCATAGCTTCAGGTTGTCGTGTTCATAGCTTCAGGTTGTCGTGTTCATAGCTTCAGGTTGTCGTGTTCATAGCTTCAGGTTGTCGTGTTCATAGCTTCAGGTTGTCGTGTTCATAGCTTCAGGTTGTCGTGTTCATAGCTTCAGGTTGTCATGTTCATAGCTTCAGGTTGTCGTGTTCATAGCTTCAGGTTGTCATGTTCATAGCTTCAGGTTGTCGTGTTCATAGCTTCAGGTTGTCGTGTTCATAGCTTCAGGTTGTCATGTTCATAGCTTCAGGTTGTCATGTTCATAGCTTCAGGTTGTCGTGTTCATAGCTTCAGGTTGTCGTGTTCATAGCTTCAGGTTGTCGTGTTCATAGCTTCAGGTTGTCATGTTCATAGCTTCAGGTTGTCTTGTTCATAGCTTCAGGTTGTCGTGTTCATAGCTTCAGGTTGTCATGTTCATAGCTTCAGGTTGTCGTGTTCATAGCTTCAGGTTGTCATGTTCATAGCTTCAGGTTGTCATGTTCATAGCTTCAGGTTGTCATGTTCATAGCTTCAGGTTGTCATGTTCATAGCTTCAGGTTGTCATGTTCATAGCTTCAGGTTGTCGTGTTCATAGCTTCAGGTTGTCGTGTTCATAGCTTCAGGTTGTCGTGTTCATAGCTTCAGGTTGTCGTGTTCATAGCTTCAGGTTGTCGTGTTCATAGCTTCAGGTTGTCATGTTCATAGCTTCAGGTTGTCGTGTTCATAGCTTCAGGTTGTCATGTTCATAGCTTCAGGTTGTCATGTTCATAGCTTCAGGTTGTCGTGTTCATAGCTTCAGGTTGTCGTGTTCATAGCTTCAGGTTGTCGTGTTCATAGCTTCAGGTTGTCGTGTTCATAGCTTCAGGTTGTCGTGTTCATAGCTTCAGGTTGTCGTGTTCATAGCTTCAGGTTGTCATGTTCATAGCTTCAGGTTGTCATGTTCATAGCTTCAGGTTGTCATGTTCATAGCTTCAGGTTGTCGTGTTCATAGCTTCAGGTTGTCGTGTTCATAGCTTCAGGTTGTCGTGTTCATAGCTTCAGGTTGTCGTGTTCATAGCTTCAGGTTGTCGTGTTCATAGCTTCAGGTTGTCGTGTTCATAGCTTCAGGTTGTCGTGTTCATAGCTTCAGGTTGTCGTGTTCATAGCTTCAGGTTGTCATGTTCATAGCTTCAGGTTGTCGTGTTCATAGCTTCAGGTTGTCATGTTCATAGCTTCAGGTTGTCATGTTCATAGCTTCAGGTTGTCATGTTCATAGCTTCAGGTTGTCGTGTTCATAGCTTCAGGTTGTCATGTTCCTAGCTTCAGGTTGTCGTGTTCATAGCTTCAGGTTGTCGTGTTCATAGCTTCAGGTTGTCGTGTTCATAGCTTCAGGTTGTCGTGTTCATAGCTTCAGGTTGTCGTGTTCATAGCTTCAGGTTGTCGTGTTCATAGCTTCAGGTTGTCGTGTTCATAGCTTCAGGTTGTCGTGTTCATAGCTTCAGGTTGTCGTGTTCATAGCTTCAGGTTGTCGTGTTCATAGCTTCAGGTTGTCATGTTCATAGCTTCAGGTTGTCATGTTCATAGCTTCAGGTTGTCGTGTTCATAGCTTCAGGTTGTCGTGTTCATAGCTTCAGGTTGTCATGTTCATAGCTTCAGGTTGTCATGTTCATAGCTTCAGGTTGTCATGTTCATAGCTTCAGGTTGTCATGTTCATAGCTTCAGGTTGTCATGTTCATAGCTTCAGGTTGTCGTGTTCATAGCTTCAGGTTGTCGTGTTCATAGCTTCAGGTTGTCGTGTTCATAGCTTCAGGTTGTCGTGTTCATAGCTTCAGGTTGTCATGTTCATAGCTTCAGGTTGTCTTGTTCATAGCTTCAGGTTGTCGTGTTCATAGCTTCAGGTTGTCATGTTCATAGCTTCAGGTTGTCGTGTTCATAGCTTCAGGTTGTCATGTTCATAGCTTCAGGTTGTCATGTTCATAGCTTCAGGTTGTCATGTTCATAGCTTCAGGTTGTCATGTTCATAGCTTCAGGTTGTCATGTTCATAGCTTCAGGTTGTCGTGTTCATAGCTTCAGGTTGTCGTGTTCATAGCTTCAGGTTGTCATGTTCATAGCTTCAGGTTGTCATGTTCATAGCTTCAGGTTGTCGTGTTCATAGCTTCAGGTTGTCGTGTTCATAGCTTCAGGTTGTCGTGTTCATAGCTTCAGGTTGTCGTGTTCATAGCTTCAGGTTGTCGTGTTCATAGCTTCAGGTTGTCGTGTTCATAGCTTCAGGTTGTCGTGTTCATAGCTTCAGGTTGTCGTGTTCATAGCTTCAGGTTGTCATGTTCATAGCTTCAGGTTGTCGTGTTCATAGCTTCAGGTTGTCATGTTCATAGCTTCAGGTTGTCGTGTTCATAGCTTCAGGTTGTCGTGTTCATAGCTTCAGGTTGTCATGTTCCTAGCTTCAGGTTGTCGTGTTCATAGCTTCAGGTTGTCGTGTTCATAGCTTCAGGTTGTCATGTTCATAGCTTCAGGTTGTCATGTTCATAGCTTCAGGTTGTCGTGTTCATAGCTTCAGGTTGTCATGTTCATAGCTTCAGGTTGTCGTGTTCATTGCTTCAGGTTGTCGTGTTCATAGCTTCAGGTTGTCGTGTTCATAGCTTCAGGTTGTCGTGTTCATAGCTTCAGGTTGTCGTGTTCATAGCTTCAGGTTGTCATGTTCATAGCTTCAGGTTGTCGTGTTCATAGCTTCAGGTTGTTGTGTTCATAGCTTCAGGTTGTCGTGTTCATAGCTTCAGGTTGTCATGTTCATAGCTTCAGGTTGTCGTGTTCATAGCTTCAGGTTGTCATGTTCATAGCTTCAGGTTGTCATGTTCATAGCTTCAGGTTGTCGTGTTCATAGCTTCAGGTTGTGTTCTTTGTCAAGCATCTCTCGTGTGATGGACCAACTCTCCGGAGACTGGAGCGACTGGTAAACGACGGCATTCATCCCAGATAAAGGCAGCTCGAGCTGGACCTGCTGGTCTGACTGAGACTGTCGTGGAACCTCTGAGTGGATGTAGAGTGAGGAGGTCGTAGCTGATGGTGTGTAACATCGGCTTGCTATGGTTGAATGGTGGATTCAGACCTCGGTTGCCTTCAGCGTTTTACTGTCCATTTACAGTGAAACCTTCTCTGTTGCTGCTCTCCTCCTCCTCCTCCTCCTCCTCCTCCTCATCTTCATCCTCCTCCTCCTCCTCCTCCTCCTCATCTTCATCCTCCTCCTCCTCCTCCTCCTCCTCATCTTCATCCTCCTCCTCTCCCCTCCTCCACCTCCTCCTCCTCCTCCTCCTCCTCCTCCTCCTCCTCCTCCTCCTCCTCCTCCACCAGAGGAGGGTCGAGGACTAAAAGGCCTCGCTCCAGCGGACACGGTCCGTCCTCTTCAGCAGCATCTCTGCTGCACGTCAGACACTTGCTCCTCTGTGGCCTCTAAAACTCCGGTATCAGTTTTAAAAGATTTACCAGGACCAGGGGTTCCATTTCACTCTCTGGCGTCTGAATCTTTGATCTAGCACTAAATGGAGGAGTCGCTTCAGTGTTCCGACATCATTTGACTTTCATGCGATGAAAGTTTAATGTGGACAGGCGTGGATCTGGGTGGGCAGCGTGGGCTCCTCCGTCCCCCCGGTGCCCCTCGATGTGTTCCTCGTGCCGTAACTGGAGCACAAAGACGGTTCAGGGGGAAGACGGCGGTTCTCGACTCGGGCCGAAGACGCTTGTCGACCGAGAAGCACTTTTGGTAAATGCAAGTGGAGGCGCGAGCGAGTCCTCGGAGGACGACGCCCGTGGAACGCAGACGGTTTTAAAATCATCAGGAAACGTGATTTACGAGCTTATCAATCATTTGTGTTAGTCTTGAGAAGACTTAATCTTGATTGACAGCCAAGAGCCATAACAACCCAAGACCATCACTCTTTCATTTTTACACTTTTACCCTCTTTCTGAACATTCCTTCACCTCGACGTCCATCTTCGTGTGGACCTTCTGATCCACTTATGTGGTCCTCGTGGGTCAGAACAAACCCTAAAAAGAATTCAACTTTCATTCCACTTCTTTCCACATTGTAAATAATTGTGAATAATTGTATATTTTTAAGATCTTTTTTATTTTATTTTGTATTATCTCTTTTATTTTTATTTTTTTCCTTGCACTTTATTTTTTTCAACTGCGCTGTTGTAAAAGTGTGTTTCCCCTCTGGGGATGAATAAAGCTTTTCTATTTCTATTTCTATTTCTATTTCTAACTATTAATATATTCAGTCGCTTTAATCTTTAGGTCATTATTCCTTTGTTTACGTCATAATTACATGGTTATTAAATAAACCCTACATTTATAGTTTTATCATCTTACTTCACACCTCTACAGTTTCCTCTTTTAATACTTTTAATAAATATATTAGTCTTACTAGTCTGCATAAGAAGTCTCTCGTCGCGTCACTGTAAAAATCCATAATCAATCTCACATCACTAACGGATCTCGCTCCATTTTTTCGAAAGAAAAAGTTGAATATTTTTCATATTTGCAGAGTGTGTTCCTCTGCCGTCCGCTAGATGGCAGTCACGCCGCGCGGTTGAGGGTGCAGGGGCTCTGGGGGGTTCGTGCACCTGCTGGTCCTGCTGTTGCCCTCCTCTCAGCGTGGGCTTCCCTGTGGTCGACTGGCATCTCGTAGTAATCCATCCTATTGCGCCTCAAATGGAGGTTAAATTGATAAGGGCAGCGAGGCCTCAGTCGATCCTCGACCTTTCGTGGAGTGCAGCGGCAGAGAAGAGGAAGCGTGTCAACAGGATCTTGAGGGTTTGTAGTGATGTAGTCGTTCATGAATAGATAGTTGTGTATTGTTTAGTTCAGTGTGTGTTCACGGTGAGTGTGTTGATCGTCACAATAAACACAAATATGTATAAGTTCACAGATGAAAACAAACATGGACGTGTTTCAGAAACTAATGTTACTTTTCTTTGTTACAAACGTGATTTATTTCAACTACACAATATTCAACCACAGAAATGAGTGGCGACACTATGACCTCACGCACCTTATCTATGGTGCCAACAGAACCGTGAACTCCCATGATGCCTTTCTACACTTTGATCTAGTCAGTGACAAATGATTTGTTGCTGCAATACTTTATTTAAATTCTACATCTACTCGTCAAACGTCATCCACGGCTGCGATTAGTTGTCGGGAGGCAAAGCATGATGGGAGATGTTCAGGTCAGTGTTACTGAGATGTTGTCGACGCCTCGTTGAGATGATGTCGTACTATTGAATAAATCTGTGTGATGTAAAATGATCTTTCTTTCATTGACCTTAAATCAAACCCTCAGCAGAGTGTGAGTGTGAGTGTGAGTGTGTGTGTGTGTGTGTGTGTGTGTGTGTGTGTGTGTGTGTGTGTGTGTGTGTGTGTGTGTGTGTGTGTGTGTGTGTGTGTGTGTGTGTGTGTGTGTGTGTGTGTGTGTGTGTGTGTGTTAGTGTGTGTCCAGATTGCATGTCGTACCACTAAGACTGAGCCTGAGAACCGCGGCGAGCAACACAGGTGCTGCCGAGCTGCATTTAAGCTGCTCAGTGTCCAGTCGGTGTGCAGGAGGCGAGAGATCACAGCCCGCACCCCCTACCTTCACACACACACACACACACACACACACACACACACACACACACACACACACACACACACACACAAAAGGGGGTGGGGGTCATTTTCGCTTGAGTAAACCAGAGTTGTGTTTCTTTTATCTTATGCTTGTTTTAAAAAGATGAGGATTGTGTATTGGAACTTAACAGCATTAGGGTTCCACACACACACAGGAACGCACACTTTCAAGCATTGTGTCGTGTGTGTGTACATGTGTATTATGGGATGTTATCAGGCGGTAGAAACAACTTGTCATAATGAATGGTATTTAGACTGAGATTGAAGATTCTTGTCGTACTTGAACCTTCAGTGTCAGGAAAGATATAAACAGTTAACAGCAACATTACTCCACGAGTGCGTTTGATTCTTTTACCTTATTTATGTTGACTTATAGCTTCTCTTCCTGCAGCCATGATACGTTATTCAAAACAGAGTCTCATTTGTCTGCGACTCTCTTGACCACATTTCTTCCAAATTTTACTTTGAAAAATATTGTAAAACCCAGAAGGAAAGACATTTTTACAAACATATTTCTTCTTTATTTTTAGTGTTGAGGAAATGTAACCTCTTGTACGTTATTGTTGCTTTAAAAATGAAGCAAACCTTTTCTCCGCTTTCTACTATTTTATTAGTCTAGAACTTTAGGTAGAACTTTATTTATCCCTCAGGAGGAAACTGTTTTTCCAAATAATAGCTGAATAAATAAATAATAATTTTTCAAATTGTTTTTCTGAAGCACAAAAACAATCGAGGCCTTAAAATGCTAACGTGGAGTCAAATGTTAATTTCGCCTCATCATTGTAGAATAAATGTATTCAAAACACCGTTGAGTGAACGTGGTTAATGTGGTTCATGAAAACTGTACATTAACTTTTTTAGTGGAGTTTTTTTTGCTCCTCTCTGGGGTGAAGGAGGCAGTTGTGCGTCTAAAATCGGGGCTGACAGCTCGTGGTCATATAACTTAGTATAAATTACTCGTCAGTGGAGCGGAAGCCTGAGCTCTACCTACTGAAGGAAGAGAGACAGAAAGTTTCGGGCCTCGTTCATTCCTGCGCCGGCGAGGTTACTCTCTTTGGCTGCTGCATGAATACACACCAATAGAAAAGTTGTGTTCAGTTAACCGGTGAAATCCGAGAAGAAACAGGGCAGGGCAAGTATTTCTCACCGCCAGACTCCGGCCTAATAGCTCCCCTCCTCCCCGCCTCCCCGCCTCACCCTCTCTGTTGACAAAGTCTGTGTTAACTTTGTCGTGCAAGATGTTGTGAGTGAGAACAAAAGGGAGGATCAACTATAACCTCCGAGGGAACAGGACACAATAAACAAAATGTGCAGAAGTTTCTCTCCACGACTCATGACACGACTGTGATGAATAAGTGAAACCTGGGTTGTTGTGTACTTGTGTTGTGCACTTGTTGTTTGTGTTGTGCGACGTCCTCTGGCCCACAGACGTGAGGAAAGAAGCGACAGAGGAGTCGACGGCGCCGCACTTGTTCAACATTCTCGTTTACTCTCTTGTAAGTATCACACACACAGATTACTCCTCGCTAAGTTCCTTTGTCTCGTGATCCATATTTGAGTTGACAGATCACGAACACGAGCTCCCCCACTGTTAATGACCCCAGCCGGCAACAGAAAGACTCACACTTCTCGCACTTTTCACTAAACACTCCGGCCTACATGTGCTAGCTGACATGTAGGATCTCGTCTGCTGCTCGCCGTTACCTTAATTCAGCCGCATATCTTCACGGATTCATGCAAACACTCCACGTCAAGCCGTCAGTGCGGTCGACTTGTAACATGTCAGCCCGACACAAACCTGACATTAAAGAGGTCAAATAAAATGAAAATCAAGTTTGCTTCGAGATGAGGCTGCAAATGAGGTTCTAAAGCACAAATAAAACCATCGTTAAAATGCTACAGATGTAGTTGAGAAGACGAGCAGCTCGTACGTCTCTTAACTCTGAGCAACAACATCGGGATGATTGTTAGAAAATATTGATGCACTTCAATATTGCAATATTTATTTTCAAGATCTCTACCAACAAATGTTCACTTGAAATATTAATTCTCTTGAAATAACAATATTGATGTTTTAACTGATGTTAATTCTGTGTTTCCTATGCTTTGACATTTTTCCCAGCATTGATTTCTTTAAAAGAAACGTAATATATGGTAACGTTGCCCATGTGTCGTGATATCTTCCCACAACACATTGATTCTCATCATAATCTTCTTTATATTTAAACACGTCCGAGCGAGTAAATAGTTTTTCTCTCTTGAATCATCTTGAGCAGCCACAATAAGTGGTTTCTTCTACTTGTTGTAATGGACTCACAACACTTTTCATGGATTAATTTCTTTTCACTCTCTGGGTTGACTCCAGGAGGAGGTTGTTGGGGTCCCTTCATTGAGTATTCATGAGTCTCTATCTGTGGCTCCATCTCTCTGATACTCGCTAATCCGCGTGTCTTTCTCAGCGCCGATAAAAACGCTCTTCAGTTTACGATTAATTTCATCTCCATCACTGTCGCAGCCAATAAAACTTGTGTGGAGGGAGAGCTGGCGCTACGAGGGGTCCCGCCGCTGGGGCCCCCGCCTCGGCGCTCCTTGATAGGGCCTATCTTTCCCTGGCAGGCCCGCTTAAGACTCCAAACACCCCAAAGTCGAGAGAGAACAAGAAGCATTTGCATGCTGGTGAGGTCCAGACAGACGCAGCGGAATATTGAGAGCGAACGAAAGTTAAATGAAATCTTGTGTGTTTTATAAAAACCGATCGAGCGACGTTTAGTCTCTGAACAAACGTTTATTCTTCATTTCATCTCGAACTGAAGTTTTAATTCGTAATTGAATTGCAGCGATGTTGTGGAATTTTGAGGCGGACAACGAATTAAATTAGTTCAGAAATTCAAATTATTAAGTAAGTACGTAATTTTTATTCGTATAGCGCTTTTTAGACCAGGGTCACAAAGCGCTTAAACAATCAAAACAATATTCAATAAAGTATATTCTTTAAAGATCAAGATAAAACTGAGAACAACACAGGAGTTCAAGAAATTATTATTGGATTTGATTTTATAAACGAGACGCTTGACGGAGAAAAGTAAAAAATAATAATATTTCTACACGTGGAGCTAAAGAAGCGTCAGAAACATAATTAATGTACGGATATGATGATCAATTACACGTCCTTAGTTGATAGATATTGATAAGACTTGGAAAATGAATTAAAGCATATTAAACCTAAGTTTCTAAATTAAATGAACGTACAAATGTTACGCATTATTCAACTCAATCGAAAAACATCTCGATTCAATTCAACTCTTCTTGAATTCGTAGAAAGTCATCGCGACATTTACAAGAAACTACTTTTCGAGGCCATTGACATGAGTTTGCGGGTGCGAGTCCTCGCGCAAGTGTTTCCAGAAGCCTGGTTTTAAATCTGCAGCATAATTGGTTTTGGGGGATTTCGCTGCAGAAGGAGTCTGCAGGAGAGAAAGAGTTTTTGGAAAAGGGGGGAAATGGTTCTCGTCCGAAGAAGAAAAGCCTTTTCAACGAGCCACAATGGGAGACTGGGACAGGGAGGAGTCCCATCGTGATTAGCCCATTTAATGGTGCGTTTACTTAATTTCTGTATTCACCAGCGAGCGTCAACAAAAGAGGAAATAACACTTGGACTTTTTAAAGTGCGACATGACGTTGACGTTTGCCAGAATCATGTCGTCACAGATCCAAATCCATATTTATTCTCTTGTGCTTCTAAGTCTGTCTTTCGGCTGCATTACCTTGAATAAGCCGCTGACGAGCATTAATGCGCCCACAATCCCATAATAAGCCACAAGAACACATGCTCGGCCACTTATCGGCGGAGAGAGAGTGAGACATCATGCAAAGATCGTATAGCAAATGGAATACTGTATTTGATTAGGAAATGTTTGGTACATTAACATAATAACCACGCAACAGAAATAACATTGGATGTAAATAAGCGCTTGGAGCGAGCCTGGGGCGCGAGGAGGGAGGAGGGGGAGGGAGGGAGACTTAAATAAATGTTTGCATAAATATGACATCTGCCATCTCTGCCCCGGCCAACGAACAACAAAAAACGTCTACACGCACTGAGTTGTAAGTTTTGACAAATATTTTTATGGAACATCAAGAAAAGTGAGGAAGGGTGAGGAGGACGCGGGAGGAGGCGCGTGAGCAATAATTATATACAGGCATATTTCTACACGTTTATATTACAGCTGGAGATGGAAATATACATAATTCAATATAAAAATTTGAAAATAAAAAATCTGATAAACATTATTTCGTGACCCCCACACAGGCAGTGTTGAACAAAAAAAATAACAAAAGGTGCTTTTTTTCTTTTTTTTTTCTTCCAAAAACATGATTGTCTGATGAACAAAATTGCATCTTGTTGTGTGACGTCAGATGAGATAGCGGAGGGCGCGTCAAGACGATCTGTTTTTATTCCCTCTGATCGACGATGACGTCCCTTCCAAATAAAAATAAACGACATGCAAGTTGTTGTTGATGGTGGCGGGAGGGGGCGGATGAGGATGAGGGTCCTTCTGAAGCGCTTGATGATAATAATAAAAAAGAAAAACGTGCTTTATCTCTTTTCAATATTTATAACCAGTCCTTTTTTGTCATCCAAAGTCTGTTTCTCGCCACCTCGGGTCCATTTTCCCTGTAAATATTCTCTTCTCTCTCGTATCATACATCGCACTCCGAGTCGCTGGACGTGACGGACAGGATGGACGTGCCGGTGTCGACCCGCTCCGTGAGGCTGGACACGCTGGTGGTGGGACTGGCGGCGGTGGAGGGCGACTCTGCCGAGCTGTGGGGGGTGAGTCCGGCCTCTGACAGCGACCTCATGCCGCCCGGTCCTATTGCTTGGTGCTGCAGCCTGCGGGAGCAGAGCACGGGGTAAGAAAGGAGCCAGAAACGGCCATTAGACCCGCAGAATGTCCCCGCGACCCCTCCTCCCGAAAACGGGGGGTTCGACTCTTTCTCTCCCCGCGCGGCCCCAGACATGCATGCTTGCTTTTATCAGCACAAAACACGGAGCAGAACTGTTGAACGTTTCTGTTTCCAGATGAAAGTGACAGAAGTTCAATCATGTTAAATCAATCCTCTCATCATCGGACTGCAGATCATGTCATGAATCTCTTCATTTAAACAGATTAATGTCATATGCAGCCTCTTGATCTGCACTTAATGTTATGAATATGCCCTTTTGTTGATGCCATCATGTAATATCAATAATATCACTGGGATCATCCTACGGCCCACATGTCCTCGTGTAGCAGACACACAAAAATATACTTTTATAGACTCTCGTCACCGAACATGTCCTCGTGTAGCAGACACACAAAAATATACTTTTATAGACTCTCGTCACTGAACATGTCCTCGTGTAGCAGACACACAAAAATGTACTTTTATAGACTCTCGTCACCGAACATGTCCTCGTTTAGCAGACACACAAAAATGTACTTTTATAGACTCACAGTTGTTTCTCCTTCAACTCTATTTGTGTGTTAAAATGACACTTCAAACACTTTCACTGGCGCGTAAAGAAACTTGTTTTAAAACGTATTTTAAATTATTGTTATAAGACGAATAGACTTTTCGAATGTATAGCAAAAAATGAAGCTTAATAATTGCATTTATATATTTACACATATACGTATATACACGCATATTCCTATTTGCCATCATTGGTGACGTTTCTGAATATGTATTTTGTTGTGATATTTGGATATATTTAGAATTTAAATATATTATAAACAGTTCGATTCCATAATCTGAAATTATATTTTCTGTTTGTTTTTTAATTTGAATGTGTTTACAAAGCAAAACGGAATATACAAAATATAGCAGGACGTTTTTGGTTTGAGCGCTTTCAAAATAAAGCATATAAGTGCGTTTATGAAGAATTATTCATCTCTAGATACCTTCTTTATTTATTTTAATTTGAATTGAACTTTCTTGATCCCTCAGGAGGTCTGGATCACGGAGAATAAATTCTGTTGAGGATTATGATTGAAATGAAATTTAATTTGCCTTTAAAATATGACGCCGTGCGTTCCTTTAATAAACTACACTTATTATTGATTTAAGTGTTCACTATTTTAAGTTAAATAATTTCCTCAAGGCATTAATTGGTCTGTATTGTTACATATACGTTGAAGATTTGCTTTGTTGTGATTTTTAATGCTCAGGATTTAAAAGTATTTATCGTGTTGTTATGCTTTCGCCTTCAAAATAAAATGTCTCGCTTTCACAGCAATGATGTCTAAAATACGTGCTAAACTAAATCAATGTAACTAATACAATAAAATGATAATTTGTCAGAATTTGTAAATTGTTTTATTAAACTTGAGTTCTAAACCCGGATGTCGTTTTACTAGTTTAGCCTTTTTTGTTTATAATATTAACGTTTTCATCTTGAAAATAAAATTATTTAGTCATTTTTATGATTCTTTTTTTAGTTATTTCAGTAGAACAAATACTGTAGTTTCCAAATACCCGCTGCTTAAATAATAGTTTCTATTATGTTCATGATTTTAAACATTGTTTGGATGGCGTCGCTTTAAAATGTGAAGGTTTTTCTTAAAATGATGAAATATTTATTTTTAATCCAACAATCTGTTTTGACGCGTGTTGTTTTTTAATGTGTACTTTGAGATGAAACGAATATACTTAAACAAAAAAAAACGTTCGCCTCGATTCTTTACATATCAACGAACATTTTATATCCAATAAATATTTTTAAATCATTTTCTTTATTAGGTTTATTTTTAAAAAGATAATTTGTTCGCAACAATATCAATACATTTACAATAGTCAAGATATCATGTATAATTTAATTTACGAAATAGTTCTTTCATTGTTTCTATTTAAATTCTTCCAACTATTATCCTGTAAACGCATTAACTTTAGTTTAAGTTTCCAACTAAAATAGTGCAGTTAGTCCTTCACGAGTCCAATAAGTTATTTCTGATTATATTTACTGTTTGTCCTTTTAAATCCACACATTCCAGTCTGTCGTTGCGCAGAACTTTGTGTCTAAATGTTGGTTCTGTCAAAAGTTGCGTGTGTTCCGAGTGTGTGTTCCGAGTGTGTGTTCATCACGAACCTGTTCTTGGCCGCCGCGGCTCTGTCTCGTTGCCTCCGGTTTTTAAACCAGTTCCCGACCTGTGTCGGCGTGAGTCCAGTGGCTTGAGCCAGTTCCCTTTTCTTGCTGGGGTTCGGATACGGGTCCTGAAGGTACCACTCCCGCAGCAGACTGCGCGTCCGCTCCTTGAAACAGTGCGTCTTCTGCTCGCCGTCCCAGATGGTCCGAGGCAGAGGGAACTTCTTCCGGACCCGGTACTTGTCGACCGGACCGAGCGGGCGCCCGCGCAGCTTCTCGGCCTCCTGGTAGTGCGCCTCCAGCCACATGGCCTGCAGCTTCCCGTGCGAGTCTTTGGTGAACTTGTGGTTCTCCAGGATGTGGTAGAGGTCTCTGAAGTTGCCGGTGTGGAAGGCCACCACGGCCCGCGCGCGCAGGATGGACTCGTGCTTGTTGATCTGCTCGCACGCGCCCGGAGCCACCGGCAGCGACCAGAGGAACCGGCCCAGGCGCTCGATGTCCCCGGTCTCCTCCAGCGTCTCGCAGACGCTCGCCACCTGCTCCGGAGAGAAGTTGAGGGTGGGTAGCTGAAACATGGACAAGTCTTCTGGAGACCTGCTGGCGGGACTCGCCTGCAGGAGCACCGGGCGATCAGAGAAGTTTGGCAGGAAGAAGTGGGAGGGATAGAGCTCGAGCGGGGATCTGAACACCATGGAAAGGACCTGAGCGAGGAGGGAGCTACAGAGAAAAAGGCTGAAATCCGGCCCGTAGAAAAGCGTCAATGATTCAATGGCGATCGCCTAATGACACCAGCCTCATAATATCTCCCCCTAAATCCGCCGTTGAGTGTAGCATTGAAACATTTTGTTTCCCTTTTCTATTGGTCTTCTCGGTGTCGGTGTAGCGTTGTCATGGCAGCGCTGCCAATCACTGTCAAGCGTGCCAATCATTAGCCAGTACGTAGCGCCGGGTTTTCACCACTTGTGCAGCGCGCGCGGGGGGTTATCAGGGAGTCGCATCTCCAGCGCGACCCTCCCACCTCCTCTCCTCCTCCTCCTCCTCCTCCTCCTCCTCCTCCTCCTCCTCCTCCTCCTCCTCCTCCTCCTCCCCCCCCCCCCCCCCAGCATCGACGGATGAGCCACAGATCTGCTGAATGGAGCAATTAGAGGAGAATATTATTGCGATCTTAACGAGGCAGTTAAAGCCACAGAAGATATGGGGGTTAACTGGGGGACAAATGGACAACCAGTGACTCCAGATATTTCAAGAGTCGATCTGAGCATTCTTTCCTGTCGCATCATGTCCGGCCTCGTTCACCTTTGACTGCATCACACACACACTCACACACACACTCACACACACACACACACACCCTCGGTGTCTCGCCCCGGACACGTCGTTGTCGTGGGTTCAAAACACATCCTCGTGACGTCATCATCCATCAGCCTCGATCATGGAGGAAACTTTTCTTCAAATTCCGGAGCTCGCGAGGGCCGTGAGTAACTATGTGTGTGTGTGTGTGTGTGTGTGATGGTCAACCTGTGATGCTGGGGTGTGTGCGTGCGCAGGCGTGTATCTGTCAGGGGGGGGGGGGGGGGGGTAACCTGTCCACCAGTCTAACTCCAAGTGTCACTTGAATTGGTTGCAAGGCTCCGTGGACCGGAAGTAAAGGCTGGTATTTTCATGCTGGTGTTTAAAGTGACCTCCGTGCACCCCCACACTATACCCCCCCCCCCCATTAAATGATCAACATCTAAACTCAGGTGTTCACAGCTCCAGGTAATCTGTGTATTATGGGTTTATTCGAGGGGGGGGGTCAACCCTCGCAGGCAATTCGGAAATCACTTCTGGAAGAAAGCATTGAGCTGAAATGTAAAACCTGAATAGGATTGAAGAGGACAAGCCCGCGCTAATTCACATTCTTTGACACGCTTTTGTTTGCGTTAAGCGTGTAATTAACACTTTAGCCCCCCTCACCCCCCCCCCCTAAACTCGTTGATTCACCTGCTGTAATTGTGTGTTTACTCGAGGCTTGGCTGAATGTTCCGAGCAGCGGGGGGTGCCCCTGAACGCAACATTTAAGCTTCTGAATCTACACAGACATTAACACAAACATCACACCAAACAATTAAACACGTCAATAATATGAGTTAGTGCTGCGCCAGCATCATTAGGCGCGCGAACAAACAATGATTGCGTCACGGATTAGAGAGAGAGAGGGGGGGAGAGAGAGGGAGGGAGAGGGGGAGAGAGGGAGGAAAAAGTGTGAACTGCGAGGAGAAAGATGGCACCAAAGACACTCTTATTTTATTATTGTTTTATTGACGCGCGTGACCTCGCCGCGGAGGCTGGTCAGTGAACGCACCACTCCAGACGAGCACGCGATGAAGAAGCGCGCGTGAGATTAACTTCTTCATGTGTTTTTCAGGTTTGGATCCACGAGGAGGAAACGACGCTCGTAAGTTGACTTTATATTTTCTCGATTTTATAAAATATCTTCGTCGAAACACGCGTCGATAAATAATGTTATTATTTTAGTTGTTTAATATCAGACGGATTTTCTGTAAAATACACAAATAACGTGTTTTCTTATGTTTACACACATATCGAGTAAATAATGAATTCATAGATTTAATTTACATTTTATTAATTCTCCATTTGAACGACTAGAAATGTGATGAAATGTCCGCGAACAAAACTCGCATAACGAAGTATAATATTAAGGAATATTTTGTAAAAGTATTTTAATTATCACTAAAAGTCGTAAATCCTATTAAACAAATGTGTTTTTTTAATCCTTCTGGTGTTGGTGCCGATCGCGAACGTTTTCAGACCAGAAATAAATCTTCATTTAAAGCTGGTTAATTATTTTCACTTTCTCGACGCTGATAAAAACAAGGATGACGTGTTTTTAAGAGTAAATTTAGGGGAAACAATTGTAAGATGTGTTTGTTAATTTAAACGCGTGTTTACTTCAATACAAATATGGAAGGCCAGTGAAAATACATTTATTTAGGAAGAAAACCATAATTAACTTGAATTATTAACAAACAGCGTCAGGATGGATAACTTTTATTTCACTCGATGACATGAATACCTTTGATTCATTTATTTAAAAAATATATTTATTCATTTATTTTAAACAGATTTATTCATTTATTTGAAAAATATTTGAAAATGTATTAAAACATTTTTTATAAATGTGTTACATTTTTTTTTAAAACATTTAATTGAAAAAATAATTCTCACATGTATTGTTACGAACTGTCATTATTTGATTCTATCCCAGCTATAGGGGCGAGGCCCGGGGACACCCTGGACATAAAGACAACGACACACGCACGCGTCGCACAAAGTAAAATAAGAGAAACATCTTGTTTAAAAACGACGTGTGTGAGCAGCGACCCGTTAGTGCGGAAGAATGTGACGCGTCTCTGTGGCTCCTCCCACCTCTTGTATGGTCTTGATTGTGGCTCTCATTAGGGACTTCCTGGCGGGGCCCGGGTCTGTGTCGGGGCTGTGCAGTGTGTTTACACGCTTGTTAGCGACGGTTAATGAGGCTCCTCCCCGGGACCCGAAGATTTACCTTCTGTCAACTCTTACTTCTAATGACGCGCGCGCAGAAAGAGACTCCTTCGCTCAAAGGATCCAGTGTGAGACCCCCGGTCTCCCCCGGTCTCCCCCGGTCTCCCCCGGTCTCCCCCGGTCGCCCCCGGTCTCCCCCGGTCTCCCCCGGTCTCCCCCGGTCTCCCCCGGTCTCCCCCGGCGGGAGGACGACACAAGGTTTGTTGTACTTTGAGTAAAAAACCCATCACGTGACTGCGTCACACACTTGTGTTGTTGTTCATTTAAAGGTGAAAATACACATTGGATTGATCAGTGTTGTGATGCAGTTCGCGTGCCGTCCACCAGGGGGCTTGAACAGCGGACATGGCTCGGATGTGGCCCTTTGACCTGATGGACGAGTCACGTGATCGAAGTGAACTC
Source organism: Callionymus lyra (assembly GCF_982586985.1). Taxonomy (NCBI): domain Eukaryota; kingdom Metazoa; phylum Chordata; class Actinopteri; order Syngnathiformes; family Callionymidae; genus Callionymus; species Callionymus lyra. Next base: position 3,290,354 of record NC_141828.1, read on the forward strand.
ATCACCAGCGTCGATTTATTTATGACGCGTTTATAGTTTGATCGACACAACAGCAACAGCAACACAACAGCAACACAACAGCAACACAACACTGTCTCACGTGTTTTGAAACAAACAATTCGATCAAAATTCAATTGAATCGCATCTTATTTCGTGTTTTGTTGAAAAATAAAATACAATTCTTAAAACAATTGTATATCATTTGTTGACGATTTTAAATTCAAATTTCAATTCATTTTCATTTTACAAGAAATCTAAATGTAAAAACGTCCTGAAGTGAATAACTTGTTGTTTTTAAATGGGTTATAAATATTTATGAAATCATAAAAAACATACATTTTTTTCAAGTTTTTCATCGTCTAAACCTGAGGCTCAAGAGTAGAACCTTTTTATTTATACAATTTTATTTTGTGTTTATTATTGTATTATTTTACAATAATGGACACATTGAGAGGAAAATGTTATTTTATAAATATGTTCATTTTATGTTGATATTTCTTTCTCTCTTTCCATCGTTCTATTTTCTTGGCCTCAGAACAGCATCGAAGATGATCTTCATCGTGAGAGAAGATGATCTTCATCGTGAGAGAAGATCAACGACTGAAGGAAGAATGTTTGGTTTGAATATAATCAGTTATTATTTCATTGATATCAAGGTTCGACATGTCACACACACCAGCGACACACACACACACCAGCGACACACACACACACGAGCGACACACACACACACGAGCGACACACACACACACGAGCGACACACACACACACGAGCGACACACACACGAGCGACACACACACACACACGAGCGACACACACACGAGCGACACACACACACACGAGCGACACACACACACACGAGCGACACACACACGAGCGACTCACACACGAGCGACACACACACACACACGAGCGACACACACGAGCGACACACACGAGCGACACACACGAGCGACACACACACACACGAGCGACACACACACACACGAGCGACACACACACACACGAGCGACACACACACACACGAGCGACACACACACGAGCGACACACACACGAGCGACACACACCAAGCGACACACACACAAGAGCGACACACACACGCGAGCGACACACACACGAGCGACACACATAAGCGACACACACACACGAGCGACACACACACACGAGCGACACACACGAGCGACACACACCAAGCGACACACACACACGAGCGACACACATGAGCGACACACACGAGCGACACACATGAGCGACACACACACACGAGCGACACACACACGAGCGACACACATGAGCGACACACACACACGAGCGACACACACACGAGCGACACACACACGAGTGACACACATGAGCGACACACACACGAGCGACACACACACATGAGCGACACACACGAGCGACACACTCACGAGCGACACACATTTCGTCGAGAAAGTTTTCCGATCAATAATCAGTGAATCATGTTCTTCTGCAGGTTTGATGCAGAGAAGATTCTGGAGGAGACTCTGTTCGTGATGAAGATCATAGGTTAGTATCTGAAGCTGAGCCTGAGGGCCACACATGAGGCTCTCACCCTCTCACCCTCTCACTATCTCACCCTCTCACTGTCTCACCTTCACACCCGTCTCACCCTCTCACCCTCTCACCCGTCTCACCCTCTCACCCGTCTCACCCTCTCACCCGTCTCACCCTCTCACTATCTCACCCTCTCACCCGTCTCACCCTCTCACCCGTCTCACCGTCTCACCCTCTCACCCGTCTCACCCGTCTCACCCTCTCACTATCTCACCCTCTCACCGTCTCACCCGTCTCACCCTCTCACCCGTCTCACCGTCTCACCCGTCTCACCCGTCTCACCGTCTCACCCGTCTCACCCTCTCAACCGTCTCACCCGTCTCACCCTCTCACCGTCTCACCCTCTCAACCGTCTCACCCGTCTCACCGTCTCACCCGTCTCACCCGTCTCACCCGTCTCACCCTCTCACCCGTCTCACCGTCTCACCCTCTCACACGTCTCACCCTCTCACCCTCTCACCCGTCTCACCCTCTCACCCGTCTCACCCTCTCACCTGTCTCACCCTCTCACCCGTCTCACCCTCTCACCCGTCTCACCCTCTCACCTGTCTCACCCGTCTCACCCTCTCACACGTCTCACCCTCTCACCCTCTCACCCGTCTCACCCGTCTCACCCTCACTCGCTCACTAATGTGTGAGACTGACTCACTTTCACTCCTCGAACCAAGAGTGACTTCATTGAAACACACTTCAAACCTGCACTTCTGACTCTGGTTTCCTCCCACAGTCGGTTTCCTGGTGTCAGCGATGATGTCATAGTTCTTTCAAGATAGAAATGTGACGAAAGTGTCGTGAAACAAACAAGTGTTTTAGTAAACATGTAAACATGTAAACAAAACAACAGTGTTAGCTTAGCATCCTAACGTCAACACATCTGCGTCAGTAAACGCTTCCATCAGAGTTGATTCGATCCATAGATGTGTATCGACTGCATGTGTTTGAAGGTTATTTTCACCTTCTTTTGTTCTTCACTCGTCTGTTGTTAGTCTTTCACTTGATTACATGAAATACAAACACTGAGGATTAAGATCAGATGTTACCTCTGACTGTTGAAAGTGTTAACATCTGTTAGCTTCTGTTAGCTTCTATTAGCTTCTATTAGCTTCTATTAGATACTATTAGCTACTATTAGCTACTATTAGCTTCTATTAGCTACTGTTAGCTTCTTTTAGCTACTATTAGCTACTGTTAGCTTCTATTAGCTTCTATTAGCTTCTATTAGATACTATTAGCTACTATTAGCTACTATTAGCTACTATTAGCTTCTATTAGCTACTGTTAGCTTCTATTGGCTTCTATTAGCTTCTATTAGATACTATTAGCTACTATTAGCTACAATTAGCTACTATTAGCTTCTATTAGCTACTGTTAGCTTCTATTAGCTACTGTTAGCTTCTATTAGCTTCTATTAGCTTCTATTAGATACTATTAGCTACCATTAGCTACTGTTAGCTTCTATTAGCTACTTTTAGCTTCTATTAGCTACTGTTAGCTACTATTAGCTTCTATTAGCTACTGTTAGCTACTATTAGCTTATATTAGCTACTGTTAGCTACTATTAGCTACTGTTAGCTTTTATTAGCTACTATTAGCTTCTATTAGCTACTGTTAGCTTCTATTAGCTACCGTTAGCTTCTAGCAGCTACTATTAGCTTCTATTAGCTACTATTAGCTACTCTTAGCTACTGTTAGCTTCTATTAGCTACTGTTAGCTTATATTAGCTACTATTAGCTACTATTAGCTACTCTTAGCTACTATTAGCTTCTATTAGCTACTGTTAGCTTCTATTAGCTACTATAAGCTACTGTTAGCTTCTATTAGCTACCATTAGCGTCTATTAGCTACTGTTAGCTTCTATTAGCTACTGTTAGCTTCTATTAGCTACTGTTAGCTTCTATTAGCTACTATAAGCTACTGTTAGCTTCTATTAGCTACCATTAGCTTTTATTAGCTACTATTAGCTTCTATTAGCTACTGTTAGCTTCTATTAGCTACTGTTAGCTTCTAGCAGCTACTATTAACTACTGTCAGCTTCTATTAGCTACTGTTAGCTACTATTAGCTTCTATTAGCTACTGTTAGCTTCTATTAGCTACTATTAGCTACTGTTAGCTACTGTTAGCTTCTATTAGCTACTATTAGCTACTGTTAGCTACTATTAGCTACTGTTAGCTTATTTTAGCTACTATTAGCTACTTTTAGCTTCTATTAGCTACTGTTAGCTTCTATTAGCTACTGTTGGCTTCTATTAGCTACAATCAGCTTCTATTAGCTATCATTAGCTTATATTAGCTACTATTAGCTTCTATTAGAGACTATTAACTTCTATTATCATCTGTTAGGTTCTATTATCACCTGTTAGCTTCTATTAGCTACTATTATCTGTCATCATATATATACAGTATATACACATGTAAATATATATACTCATATATATGTATATGTAAATGTTTATATACTGTATATATATATATATATATATATTTATCTGGCCTGGAAACAAGAGTTTTGTCTGTGTTCGTCCAGCAGAGGGACATGAACCATCAGATACAGAACATAAACGTTGCTCCTTATCAGGTACATAACAAGTACTTTTAATGGAGGAGCTTCCAGGTGAGATTAAGAAAATAAATACAGTTTTATAGTAAATGTTAGAGATAATTCTAGTTTAAACTGAAGGTTGTTGAATGAAAGTCATATGTTGATCAAAAGTCTTGTTTTTCAAGGACGATCGAGCAACAATCATTATTATCATTATTATTATTATCATTATCATTGTTATCGTTATTATCTTTATTTGATCTTTTGAGTGTTTGTGCTCAATTATCATTATTATAGTTATTATTATTATTATTATTATTTTTATCATTATTATCTTTATTTGATCTTTTAAGTTTGTGCTCAATTATCATTATTATTATTATTATCATTATTATTATTATCATTATTATCTTTATTTGATCTTTTAAGTTTGTGCTCAATTATCATTATTATTGTTATTATTATTATTGTTATTATTATCATTATTATTATTATTATCATTTTTATCTTTATTATTATTATCATTATTATTATCATTATTATCATTATTATTATTATCATTATTATTATTATTGTTATCATTATTATTATTATCATTATTATCATTATTATTATTATTATTATCATTATTATTATTATCATTATTATCTTTATTTGATCTTTTAAGTTTGTGCTCAATTATCATTATTATTGTTATTATTATTATTGTTATTATTATCATTATTATTATTATCATTATTATTATTATTATCA
>NC_141828.1:3297727-3330227 GCF_982586985.1 Callionymus lyra
AATTTCAGAATCGGAATGATTTATACTGGTGTAGCATGTTAGCATTAGCTTGATTAGCCTTGATGAGTAATTTAGTTAATATAACTCTCTCTGAGATGGACGTTCACATAAAGTCATTCAAACACATGACAGTATCTGTGCAGCTGACGGGAGGTTGAAGGTTCAGATCCCGGTCAAGCGTCTCCTTCTCTCTGAACGATCTTCCTTCAGGAGGAAACGTCTTGAAGCTCCGGTGAGTTGAAGCACAAACACTCGTCGAGTCGCTGTTTTCCTTTTCTGACCTTTTTTCCATCCACTCAAAACAACTGATGACGCAACACATTCATCTTTAATCAAATAAACACACTTTGTTTTTTCTGTCAAATATATCACACTTTCATCCATCAAAGTTTCTCCAAACATCAAAATCCTCCTAATAAAACAAATAAACAAACAAAAAGATATTTTCTCTTCTCGTGGTTTTTCTTCCACATCTTCACTGGTTTTATCAGATAGAGAACTTCCTGTTTCTCTGCGAGGATTTCACAATAAAAGCTCTTCTTTTCTATCCCTGGTTTTGACACAACCTTTACTTTGTCACGATTGAACCGAGACCTCAGATCGATGGATTCTCAGGATGTTTTTATCAAGTGTGACTGAGAGCCACGACTTTGAATGTTGAAGTCTTGCTTAAACCTTTATTTCATTTCATATTTAATATGTATGTCATGAGGAGCTCATCCATTTACTAAGAAATACACATTTGGGTAAATTATTGATTTCTTTGTTTGTGAATCAATTATTTACGTTTTTTAATGTTTTTTACTTTTTTTTTGTGCAAATTCTGTCGACTTGAATCTATTTTTCAGGAAAGATACAGAAAGTAAAAAAAAATAAAATCTAAAAACCTCCAGAAATAATGACTTTAAAATCAAACGAAGGAACAACGAGAAGAACTGAAAAATGTAATATTAAATATTTGTATGAAGATAAATACTTTATTGATCCCTGGAAAAAGAATATATATGAATATATATGTATATATATATGCAGTACATATATATATATATACGTATATATATGAATATATATGTATATATATATAAATATATATAAATATGACATAAATAACTTTGACACTCTTTAAATAAATAACTTTGACACTCTTTACATAAATAACTTTGACACTCTTTACATAAATAGCTTTGACACTCTTTACATAAATAACTTTGACACTCTTTACAAAAATAACTTTGACACTCTTTACATAAATAACTTTGACACTCTTTACAAAAATAACTTTGACACTCTTTACATAAATAACTTTGACACTCTTTACATAAATAGCTTTGACACTCTTTACATAAATAGCTTTGACACTCTTTACATAAATAACTTTGTCACTCTTTACATAAATAACTTTGACACTCTTTACATAAATAACTTTGACACTCTTTACATAAATAACTTTGACACTCTTTACATAAATAACTTTGACACTCTTTACATAAATAACTTTGACACTCTTTACATAAATAGCTTTGACACTCTTTATATAAATAACTTTGACACTCTTTACATAAATAGCTTTGACACTCTTTACATAAATAACTTTGACACACTTTACATAAATAGCTTTGACACTCTTTACATAAATAACTTTGACACTCTTTACATAAATAGCTTTGACACTCTTTACATAAATAACTTTGACACTCTTTACATAAATAGCTTTGACACTCTTTATATAAATAACTTTGACACTCTTTACATAAATAGCTTTGACACTCTTTACATAAATAACTTTGACACTCTTTACATAAATAACTTTGACACTCTTTACATAAATAGCTTTGACACTCTTTACATAAATAACTTTGACACACTTTACATTAATAACTTTGACACTCTTTAAATAAATAACTTTGACACTCTTTACATAAATAGCTTTGACACTCTTTACATAAATAACTTTGACACTCTTTACATGAATAACTTTGACACTCTTTACATAAATAACTTTGACACTCTTTACATTAATAACTTTAACACTCTTTACATAAATAACTTTGACACTCTTTACATAAATAACTTTGACACTCTTTACATAAATAACTTTGACACTCTTTACATAAATAACTTTGACACTCTTTACATAAATAACTTTGACACTCTTTACATAAATAACTTTGACACTCTTTACATAAATAACTTTGACACTCTTTACATTAATAACTTTAACACTCTTTACATAAATAACTTTGACACTCTTTACATAAATAACTTTGACACTCTTTACATAAATAACTTTGACACTCTTTACATAAATAACTTTGACACTCTTTACATAAATAACTTTGACACTCTTTACATAAATAACTTTGACACTCTTTACATAAATAACTTTGAGACTCTTTACATAAATAGCTTTGACACTCTTTACATAAATAACTTTGACACTCTTTACATAAATAGCTTTGACACTCTTTACATAAATAACTTTGACACTCTTTACATAAATAACTTTGACACTCTTTACATAAATAACTTTGACACTCTTTACATAAATAACTTTGACACTCTTTACATAAATAGCTTTGACACTCTTTACATAAGTAACTTTGACACTCTTTACATAAATAGCTTTGACACTCTTTACATAAATAACTTTGACACTCTTTACATAAATTACTTTGACACTCTTTAAATAAATAGCTTTGACACTCTTTACATAAATAACTTTGACACTCTTTACATTAATAACTTTGACACTCTTTAAATAAATAACTTTGACACTCTTTAAATAAATAGCTTTGACACTCTTTAAATAAATAACTTTGACACTCTTTAAATAAATAACTTTGACACTCTTTACATTAATAACTTTGACACTCTTTACATAAATAACTTTGACACTCTTTACATAAATTACTTTGACACTCTTTACATAAATAACTTTGACACTCTTTACATTAATAACTTTAACACTCTTTACATAAATAACTTTGACACTCTTTACATAAATAACTTTGACACTCTTTACATAAATTACTTTGACACTCTTTACATAAATAACTTTGACACTCTTTACATTAATAACTTTAACACTCTTTAAATAAATAACTTTGACACTCTTTAAATAAATAACTTTGACACTCTTTACATAAATAGCTTTGACACTCTTTACATAAATAACTTTGACACTCTTTACATTAATAACTTTGACACTCTTTAAATAAATAACTTTGACACTCTTTACATAAATAACTTTGACACTCTTTAAATAAATAACTTTGACACTCTTTAAATAAATAACTTTGACACTCTTTAGATTAATAACTTTGACACTCTTTAAATAAATAACTTTGACACTCTTTAAATAACTATGACACTCTTTAAATAAATAACTATGACACTCTTTAAATAAATAACTTTGACACTCTTTAAATAAATAACTTTGACACTCTTTAAATAACTATGACACTCTTTACATAAATAGCTTTGACACTCTTTAAATAAATAACTTTGACACTCTTTACATAAATAACTTTGACACTCTTTACATAAATAACTTTGACACTCTTTACATAAATAACTTTGACACTCTTTAAATAAATAACTTTGACACTCTTTACATAAATAACTTTGACACTCTTTAAATAAATAACTTTGACACTCTTTACATAAATAACTTTGACACTCTTTACATAAATAACTTTGACACTCTTTACATAAATTACTTTGACACTCTTTACATAAATAACTTTGACACTCTTTACATAAATAACTTTGACACTCTTTACATAAATAACTTTGACACTCTTTACATAAATTACTTTGACACTCTTTACATAAATAACTTTGACACTCTTTACATAAATAACTTTGACACTCTTTACATAAATAACTTTGACACTCTTTACATAAATAACTTTGACACTCTTTAAATAAATAACTTTGACACTCTTTACATGAATAACTTTGACACTCTTTACATAAATAACTTTGACACTCTTTACATAAATAGCTTTGACACTCTTTAAATAAATAACTTTGACACTCTTTACATGAATAACTTTGACACTCTTTACATAAATAGCTTTGACACTCTTTACATAAATAACTTTGACACTCTTTACATAAATAACTTTGACACTCTTTACATAAATAACTTTGACACTCTTTAAATAACTTTGACACTCTTTAAATAAATAACTTTGACACTCTTTACATAAATAACTTTGACACTCTTTAAATAACTTTGACACTCTTTAAATAAATAACTTTGACACTCTTTACATTAATAACTTTGACACTCTTTACATAAATAACTTTGACACTCTTTACATTAATAACTTTGACACTCTTTACATAAATAACTTTGACACTCTTTACATTAATAACTTTGACACTCTTTACATAAATAGCTTTGACACTCTTTAAATAAATAACTTTGACACTCTTTACATAAATAACTTTGACACTCTTTACATTAATAACTTTGACACTCTTTACATAAATAACTTTGACACTCTTTAAATAAATAACTTTGACACTCTTTAAATAAATAACTTTGACACTCTTTAAATAACTATGACACTCTTTAAATAAATAACTTTGACACTCTTTAAATAAATAACTTTGACACTCTTTAAATAAATAACTTTGACACTCTTTACATAAATAACTTTGACACTCTTTAAATAAATAACTTTGACAATCTTTAAATAAATAACTTTGACACTCTTTAAATAAATAACTTTGACACTCTTTACATAAATAACTTTGACACTCTTTACATAAATAACTTTGACACTCTTTACATAAATAACTTTGACACTCTTTAAATAAATAACTTTGACACTCTTTACATAAATAACTTTGACACTCTTTAAATAACTTTGACACTCTTTACATAAATAACTTTGACACTCTTTACATAAATAACTTTGACACTCTTTAAATAACTTTGACACTCTTTACATGAATAACTTTGACACTCTTTACATAAATAACTTTGACACTCTTTAAATAAATAACTTTGACACTCTTTACATAAATAACTTTGACACTCTTTACATAAATAACTTTGACACTCTTTACATAAATAACTTTGACACTCTTTACATAAATAACTTTGACACTCTTTAAATAAATAACTTTGACAATCTTTAAATAAATAACTTTGACACTCTTTAAATAAATAACTTTGACACTCTTTACATAAATAACTTTGACACTCTTTACATAAATAACTTTGACACTCTTTACATAAATAACTTTGACACTCTTTACATAAATAACTTTGACACTCTTTACATAAATAACTTTGACACTCTTTAAATAAATAACTTTGACACTCTTTACATAAATAACTTTGACACTCTTTAAATAACTTTGACACTCTTTAAATAAATAACTTTGACGCTCTTTACATAAATAACTTTGACACTCTTTACATAAATAACTTTGACACTCTTTAAATAACTTTGACACTCTTTACATGAATAACTTTGACACTCTTTACATAAATAACTTTGACACTCTTTAAATAAATAACTTTGACACTCTTTACATAAATAACTTTGACACTCTTTACATAAATAACTTTGACACTCTTTACATAAATAGCTTTGACACTCTTTACATAAATAACTTTGACACTCTTTACATAAATAACTTTGACACTCTTTACATAAATAGCTTTGACACTCTTTACATAAATAACTTTGACACTCTTTACATTAATAACTTTGACACTCTTTAAATAAATAACTTTGACACTCTTTACATAAATAGCTTTGACACTCTTTACATAAATAACTTTGACACTCTTTACATTAATAACTTTAACACTCTTTACATAAATAACTTTGACACTCTTTACATAAATAACTTTGACACTCTTTACATAAATAACTTTGACACTCTTTACATAAATAACTTTGACACTCTTTACATAAATAACTTTGACACTCTTTACATAAATAACTTTGACACTCTTTACATAAATAACTTTGACACTCTTTACATAAATAACTTTGACACTCTTTACATAAATAGCTTTGACACTCTTTACATAAATAACTTTGACACTCTTTACATAAATAGCTTTGACACTCTTTACATAAATAACTTTGACACTCTTTACATAAATAACTTTGACACTCTTTACATAAATAACTTTGACACTCTTTACATAAATAACTTTGACACTCTTTACATAAATAACTTTGACACTCTTTACATAAATAACTTTGACACTCTTTACATAAATAGCTTTGACACTCTTTACATAAATAACTTTGACACTCTTTACATAAATAGCTTTGACACTCTTTACATAAATAACTTTGACACTCTTTAAATAAATAACTTTGACACTCTTTAAATAAATAACTTTGACACTCTTTAAATAACTATGACACTCTTTACATAAATAGCTTTGACACTCTTTAAATAAATAACTTTGACACTCTTTACATAAATAACTTTGACACTCTTTACATAAATAACTTTGACACTCTTTACATAAATAACTTTGACACTCTTTAAATAAATAACTTTGACACTCTTTACATAAATAACTTTGACACTCTTTAAATAAATAACTTTGACACTCTTTACATAAATAACTTTGACACTCTTTAAATAAATAACTTTGACACTCTTTACATAAATAACTTTGACACTCTTTAAATAAATAACTTTGACAATCTTTAAATAAATAACTTTGACACTCTTTAAATAAATAACTTTGACACTCTTTACATAAATAACTTTGACACTCTTTACATAAATAACTTTGACACTCTTTAAATAAATAACTTTGACAATCTTTAAATAAATAACTTTGACACTCTTTAAATAAATAACTTTGACACTCTTTACATAAATAACTTTGACACTCTTTACATAAATAACTTTGACACTCTTTACATAAATAACTTTGACACTCTTTACATAAATAACTTTGACACTCTTTACATAAATAACTTTGACACTCTTTAAATAAATAACTTTGACACTCTTTACATAAATAACTTTGACACTCTTTAAATAACTTTGACACTCTTTACATAAATAACTTTGACACTCTTTACATAAATAACTTTGACACTCTTTAAATAACTTTGACACTCTTTAAATAAATAACTTTAACACTCTTTAAATAACTTTGACAATCTTTAAATAAATAACTTTGACACTCTTTAAATAAATAACTTTGACACTCTTTAAATAACTTTGACACTCTTTAAATAAATAACTTTGACACTCTTTAAATAACTTTGACAATCTTTACATAAATAACTTTGACAATCTTTAAATAAATAACTTTGACACTCTTTAAATAAATAACTTTGACACTCTTTAAATAACTTTGACACTCTTTAAATAAATAACTTTGACACTCTTTAAATAAATAACTTTGACACTCTTTAAATAACTTTGACACTCTTTAAATAAATAACTTTGACAATCTTTAAATAAATAACTTTGACACTCTTTAAATAAATAACTTTGACACTCTTTAAATAACTTTGACAATCTTTAAATAAATAACTTTGACACTCTTTAAATAAATAACTTTGACACTCTTTAAATAACTTTGACACTCTTTAAATAAATAACTTTGACACTCTTTAAATAACTTTGACAATCTTTACGTAAATAACTTTGACAATCTTTAAATAAATAACTTTGACACTCTTTAAATAAATAACTTTGACACTCTTTACGTAAATAACTTTGACAATCTTTAAATAAATAACTTTGACACTCTTTAAATAAATAACTTTGACACTCTTTAAATAACTTTGACACTCTTTACATAAATAACTTTGACACTCTTTAAATAAATAACTTTGACACTCTTTAAATAAATAACTTTGACACTCTTTAAATAACTTTGACACTCTTTACATAAATAACTTTGACACTCTTTACATAAATAACTTTGACACTCTTTAAATAAATAACTTTGACACTCTTTAAATAAATAACTTTGACACTCTTTACATAAATAACTTTGACACTCTTTACATAAATAACTTTGACACTCTTTAAATAAATAACTTTGACACTCTTTACATAAATAACTTTGACACTCTTTACATAAATAACTTTGACACTCTTTAAATAAATAACTTTGACACTCTTTACATAAATAACTTTGACACTCTTTACATAAATAACTTTGACACTCTTTAAATAAATAACTTTGACACTCTTTACATAAATAACTTTGACACTCTTTAAATAAATAACTTTGACACTCTTTACATAAATAACTTTGACACTCTTTACATAAATAACTTTGACACTCTTTAAATAACTTTGACACTCTTTACGTAAATAACTTTGACAATCTTTAAATAAATAACTTTGACACTCTTTAAATAAATAACTTTGACACTCTTTAAATAACTTTGACACTCTTTACATAAATAACTTTGACACTCTTTACATAAATAACTTTGACACTCTTTAAATAAATAACTTTGACACTCTTTACATAAATAACTTTGACACTCTTTAAATAAATAACTTTGACACTCTTTACATAAATAACTTTGACACTCTTTACATAAATAACTTTGACACTCTTTACATAAATAACTTTGACACTCTTTAAATAAATAACTTTGACACTCTTTAAATAACTTTGACACTCTTTACATAAATAACTTTGACACTCTTTAAATAACTTTGACACTCTTTACATAAATAACTTTGACACTCTTTACATAAATAACTTTGACACTCTTTACATAAATAACTTTGACACTCTTTACATAAATAACTTTGACACTCTTTACATAAATAACTTTGACACTCTTTAAATAACTTTGACACTCTTTACATAAATTACTTTGACACTCTTTACATAAATAACTTTGACACTCTTTAAATAACTTTGACACTCTTTACATAAATAACTTTGACACTCTTTACATAAATTACTTTGACACTCTTTACATAAATTACTTTGACACTCTTTACATAAATAACTTTGACACTCTTTACATAAATTACTTTGACACTCTTTACATAAATAACTTTGACACTCTTTACATAAATAACTTTGACACTCTACATAAATAACTTTGACACTCTTTACGTAAATAACTTTGACACTCTTTACATAAATAACTTTGACACTCTTTACATAAATAACTTTGACACTCTTTACATAAATAACTTTGACACTCTTTAAATAACTAACTTTGACACTCTTTACATAAATAACTTTGACACTCTTTAAATAAATAACTTTGACACTCTTTACATAAATAACTTTGACACTCTTTAAATAAATAACTTTGACACTCTTTACATAAATAACTTTGACACTCTTTACATAAATAACTTTGACACTCTTTACATAAATAACTTTGACACTCTTTACATAAATAGCTTTGACACTCTTTAAATAAATAACTTTGACACTCTTTACATAAATAACTTTGACACTCTTTACATAAATAACTTTGACACTCTTTAAATAAATAACTTTGACACTCTTTAAATAACTTTGACACTCTTTAAATAAATAACTTTGACACTCTTTACATAAATAACTTTGACACTCTTTAAATAAATAACTTTGACACTCTTTACATAAATAACTTTGACACTCTTTAAATAAATAACTTTGACACTCTTTACATAAATAACTTTGACACTCTTTACATAAATAACTTTGACACTCTTTAAATAAATAACTTTGACACTCTTTAAATAAATAACTTTGACACTCTTTACATGAATAACTTTGACACTCTTTACATAAATAACTTTGACACTCTTTACATAAATAACTTTGACACTCTTTACATAAATAACTTTGACACTCTTTACATAAATAACTTTGACACTCTTTACATAAATTACTTTGACACTCTTTACATAAATAACTTTGACACTCTTTACATAAATAACTTTGACACTCTTTAAATAAATAACTTTGACACTCTTTACATAAATAACTTTGACACTCTTTACATAAATAACTTTGACACTCTTTAAATAAATAACTTTGACACTCTTTAAATAAATAACTTTGACACTCTTTAAATAACTTTGACACTCTTTAAATAAATAACTTTGACACTCTTTACATAAATTACTTTGACACTCTTTACATAAATAACTTTGACACTCTTTACATAAATAACTTTGACACTCTTTAAATAAATAACTTTGACACTCTTTAAATAAATAACTTTGACACTCTTTACATAAATAACTTTGACACTCTTTAAATAAATAACTTTGACACTCTTTACATAAATAACTTTGACACTCTTTACATAAATAACTTTGACACTCTTTAAATAAATAACTTTGACACTCTTTACATAAATAACTTTGACACTCTTTACATAAATAACTTTGACACTCTTTAAATAAATAACTTTGACACTCTTTACATAAATAACTTTGACACTCTTTACATAAATAACTTTGACACTCTTTAAATAAATAACTTTGACACTCTTTACATAAATAACTTTGACACTCTTTACATAAATAACTTTGACACTCTTTAAATAAATAACTTTGACACTCTTTACATAAATAACTTTGACACTCTTTACATAAATAGCTTTGACACTCTTTAAATAAATAACTTTGACACTCTTTAAATAAATAACTTTGACACTCTTTACATAAATAACTTTGACACTCTTTAAATAAATAACTTTGACACTCTTTACATAAATAACTTTGACACTCTTTACATAAATAACTTTGACACTCTTTACATAAATAACTTTGACACTCTTTAAATAAATAACTTTGACACTCTTTACATAAATAACTTTGACACTCTTTAAATAAATAACTTTGACACTCTTTACATAAATAGCTTTGACACTCTTTAAATAAATAACTTTGACACTCTTTAAATAACTTTGACACTCTTTAAATAAATAACTTTGACACTCTTTAAATAACTTTGACACTCTTTAAATAAATAACTTTGACACTCTTTACATAAATAACTTTGACACTCTTTACATAAATAACTTTGACACTCTTTACATAAATAACTTTGACACTCTTTAAATAAATAACTTTGACACTCTTTACATAACTAACTTTGACACTCTTTACATAAATAACTTTGACACTCTTTAAATAAATAACTTTGACACTCTTTAAATAACTTTGACACTCTTTAAATAAATAACTTTGACACTCTTTACATAAATAACTTTGACACTCTTTAAATAAATAACTTTGACACTCTTTACATAAATAACTTTGACACTCTTTACATAAATAACTTTGACACTCTTTAAATAAATAACTTTGACACTCTTTACATAAATAACTTTGACACTCTTTACATAAATAACTTTGACACTCTTTAAATAAATAACTTTGACACTCTTTACATAAATAACTTTGACACTCTTTACATAAATAACTTTGACACTCTTTAAATAACTTTGACACTCTTTAAATAAATAACTTTGACACTCTTTACATAAATAACTTTGACACTCTTTACATAAATAACTTTGACACTCTTTACATAAATAACTTTGACACTCTTTAAATAAATAACTTTGACACTCTTTACATAAATAACTTTGACACTCTTTACATAAATAACTTTGACACTCTTTAAATAAATAACTTTGACACTCTTTAAATAACTTTGACACTCTTTAAATAAATAACTTTGACACTCTTTACATAAATAACTTTGACACTCTTTAAATAAATAACTTTGACACTCTTTACATAAATAACTTTGACACTCTTTAAATAAATAACTTTGACACTCTTTAAATAAATAACTTTGACACTCTTTACATAAATAACTTTGACACTCTTTAAATAAATAACTTTGACACTCTTTACATAAATAACTTTGACACTCTTTACATAAATAACTTTGACACTCTTTAAATAAATAACTTTGACACTCTTTACATAAATAACTTTGACACTCTTTACATAAATAACTTTGACACTCTTTAAATAAATAACTTTGACACTCTTTAAATAACTTTGACACTCTTTAAATAAATAACTTTGACACTCTTTACATAAATAACTTTGACACTCTTTACATAAATAACTTTGACACTCTTTACATAAATAGCTTTGACACTCTTTACATAAATAACTTTGACACTCTTTAAATAAATAACTTTGACACTCTTTACATAAATAACTTTGACACTCTTTACATAAATAACTTTGACACTCTTTACATAAATAACTTTGACACTCTTTACATAAATAACTTTGACACTCTTTAAATAAATAACTTTGACACTCTTTAAATAACTTTGACACTCTTTAAATAAATAACTTTGACACTCTTTACATAAATAACTTTGACACTCTTTACATAAATAACTTTGACACTCTTTACATAAATAGCTTTGACACTCTTTACATAAATAACTTTGACACTCTTTAAATAAATAACTTTGACACTCTTTACATAAATAACTTTGACACTCTTTACATAAATAACTTTGACACTCTTTAAATAAATAACTTTGACACTCTTTACATAAATAACTTTGACACTCTTTAAATAAATAACTTTGACACTCTTTACATAAATAACTTTGACACTCTTTACATAAATAACTTTGACACTCTTTAAATAAATAACTTTGACACTCTTTAAATAACTTTGACACTCTTTAAATAAATAACTTTGACACTCTTTACATAAATTACTTTGACACTCTTTACATAAATAACTTTGACACTCTTTACATAAATAACTTTGACACTCTTTACATAAATTACTTTGACACTCTTTACATAAATAACTTTGACACTCTTTACATAAATAACTTTGACACTCTTTACATAAATAACTTTGACACTCTTTACATAAATAACTTTGACACTCTTTACATAAATAACTTTGACACTCTTTAAATAAATAACTTTGACACTCTTTACATAAATAACTTTGACACTCTTTACATAAATAACTTTGACACTCTTTAAATAAATAACTTTGACACTCTTTAAATAAATAACTTTGACACTCTTTACATAAATTACTTTGACACTCTTTACATAAATAACTTTGACACTCTTTACATAAATAACTTTGACACTCTTTACATAAATTACTTTGACACTCTTTACATAAATAACTTTGACACTCTTTAAATAAATAACTTTGACACTCTTTAAATAAATAACTTTGACACTCTTTACATAAATAACTTTGACACTCTTTAAATAAATAACTTTGACACTCTTTACATAAATAACTTTGACACTCTTTACATAAATAACTTTGACACTCTTTAAATAAATAACTTTGACACTCTTTACATAAATAACTTTGACACTCTTTACATAAATAACTTTGACACTCTTTGAATAAATAACTTTGACACTCTTTAAATAAATAACTTTGACACTCTTTACATAAATAACTTTGACACTCTTTAAATAAATAACTTTGACACTCTTTACATAAATAACTTTGACACTCTTTACATAAATAACTTTGACACTCTTTAAATAAATAACTTTGACACTCTTTACATAAATAACTTTGACACTCTTTACATAAATAGCTTTGACACTCTTTAAATAAATAACTTTGACACTCTTTAAATAAATAACTTTGACACTCTTTACATAAATAACTTTGACACTCTTTAAATAAATAACTTTGACACTCTTTACATAAATAACTTTGACACTCTTTACATAAATAACTTTGACACTCTTTACATAAATAACTTTGACACTCTTTAAATAAATAACTTTGACACTCTTTAAATAACTTTGACACTCTTTAAATAAATAACTTTGACACTCTTTACATAAATAACTTTGACACTCTTTACATAAATAACTTTGACACTCTTTAAATAAATAACTTTGACACTCTTTACATAAATAACTTTGACACTCTTTACATAAATAACTTTGACACTCTTTACATAAATAACTTTGACACTCTTTAAATAAATAACTTTGACACTCTTTACATAAATAACTTTGACACTCTTTACATAAATAACTTTGACACTCTTTACATAAATAACTTTGACACTCTTTACATAAATAACTTTGACACTCTTTACATAAATAACTTTGACACTCTTTACATAAATAACTTTGACACTCTTTACATAAATAACTTTGACACTCTTTAAATAAATAACTTTGACACTCTTTACATAAATAACTTTGACACTCTTTAAATAAATAACTTTGACACTCTTTAAATAACTTTGACACTCTTTAAATAAATAACTTTGACACTCTTTACATAAATAACTTTGACACTCTTTAAATAAATAACTTTGACACTCTTTACATAAATAACTTTGACACTCTTTAAATAAATAACTTTGACACTCTTTAAATAACTTTGACACTCTTTAAATAAATAACTTTGACACTCTTTACATAAATAACTTTGACACTCTTTAAATAAATAACTTTGACACTCTTTACATAAATAACTTTTACACTCTTTACATAAATAACTTTGACACTCTTTAAATAAATAACTTTGACACTCTTTAAATAAATAACTTTGACACTCTTGACATAAATTTTGACACTCTTTAAATAAATAACTTTGACACTCTTTAAATAAATAACTTTGACACTCTTTACATAAATAACTTTGACACTCTTTAAATAAATAACTTTGACACTCTTTACATAAATAACTTTGACACTCTTTACATAAATAACTTTGACACTCTTTACATAAATAACTTTGACACTCTTTAAATAAATAACTTTGACACTCTTTACATAAATAACTTTGACACTCTTTACATAAATAACTTTGACACTCTTTAAATAAATAACTTTGACACTCTTTACATAAATAACTTTGACACTCTTTAAATAAATAACTTTGACACTCTTTACATAAATAACTTTGACACTCTTTAAATAAATAACTTTGACACTCTTTAAATAAATAACTTTGACACTCTTTAAATAACTTTGACACTCTTTAAATAAATAACTTTGACACTCTTTACATAAATTACTTTGACACTCTTTACATAAATAACTTTGACACTCTTTACATAAATAACTTTGACACTCTTTACATAAATTACTTTGACACTCTTTACATAAATAACTTTGACACTCTTTACATAAATAGCTTTGACACTCTTTACATAATAACTTTGACACTCTTTACATAAATAACTTTGACACTCTTTACATAAATTACTTTGACACTCTTTACATAAATAACTTTGACACTCTTTACATAAATAACTTTGACACTCTTTACATAAATAACTTTGACACTCTTTACATAAATAACTTTGACACTCTTTACATAAATAACTTTGACACTCTTTACATAAATAACTTTGACACTCTTTACATAAATAACTTTGACACTCTTTAAATAAATAACTTTGACACTCTTTACATAAATAACTTTGACACTCTTTACATAAATAACTTTGACACTCTTTAAATAAATAACTTTGACACTCTTTAAATAAATAACTTTGACACTCTTTAAATAACTTTGACACTCTTTAAATAAATAACTTTGACACTCTTTACATAAATTACTTTGACACTCTTTACATAAATAACTTTGACACTCTTTACATAAATAACTTTGACACTCTTTACATAAATTACTTTGACACTCTTTACATAAATAACTTTGACACTCTTTACATAAATAACTTTGACACTCTTTACATAAATAACTTTGACACTCTTTACATAAATAACTTTGACACTCTTTACATAAATAACTTTGACACTCTTTACATAAATAACTTTGACACTCTTTACATAAATAACTTTGACACTCTTTAAATAAATAACTTTGACACTCTTTACATAAATAACTTTGACACTCTTTACATAAATAGCTTTGACACTCTTTACATAAATAACTTTGACACTCTTTACATAAATAACTTTGACACTCTTTAAATAAATAACTTTGACACTCTTTACATAAATAACTTTGACACTCTTTAAATAACTTTGACACTCTTTACATAAATAACTTTGACACTCTTTACATAAATAACTTTGACACTCTTTAAATAAATAACTTTGACACTCTTTACATAAATAACTTTGACACTCTTTACATAAATAGCTTTGACACTCTTTACATGAATAACTTTGACACTCTTTACATAAATAACTTTGACACTCTTTAAATAAATAACTTTGACACTCTTTACATAAATAACTTTGACACTCTTTAAATAACTTTGACACTCTTTACATAAATAACTTTGACACTCTTTACATAAATAACTTTGACACTCTTTAAATAAATAACTTTGACACTCTTTACATAAATAACTTTGACACTCTTTACATAAATAGCTTTGACACTCTTTACATGAATAACTTTGACACTCTTTACATAAATAACTTTGACACTCTTTAAATAAATAACTTTGACACTCTTTAAATAAATAACTTTGACACTCTTTAAATAAATAACTTTGACACTCTTTACATAAATAACTTTGACACTCTTTAAATAAATAACTTTGACACTCTTTACATAAATAACTTTGACACTCTTTACATAAATAACTTTGACACTCTTTACATAAATAACTTTGACACTCTTTAAATAAATAACTTTGACACTCTTTACATAAATAACTTTGACACTCTTTAAATAAATAACTTTGACACTCTTTACATAAATAACTTTGACACTCTTTAAATAAATAACTTTGACACTCTTTACATAAATAACTTTGACACTCTTTACATAAATAACTTTGACACTCTTTACATAAATAACTTTGACACTCTTTACATAAATAACTTTGACACTCTTTACATAAATAACTTTGACACTCTTTACATAAATAACTTTGACACTCTTTAAATAAATAACTTTGACACTCTTTACATAAATAACTTTGACACTCTTTAAATAAATAACTTTGACACTCTTTACATAAATAACTTTGACACTCTTTAAATAAATAACTTTGACACTCTTTAAATAAATAACTTTGACACTCTTTAAATAACTTTGACACTCTTTAAATAAATAACTTTGACACTCTTTACATAAATAACTTTGACACTCTTTACATAAATAACTTTGACACTCTTTACATAAATAACTTTGACACTCTTTACATAAATTACTTTGACACTCTTTACATAAATAACTTTGACACTCTTTACATAAATAACTTTGACACTCTTTACATAAATAACTTTGACACTCTTTAAATAAATAACTTTGACACTCTTTACATAAATAACTTTGACACTCTTTACATAAATAACTTTGACACTCTTTAAATAAATAACTTTGACACTCTTTACATAAATAACTTTGACACTCTTTACATAAATAACTTTGACACTCTTTAAATAAATAACTTTGACACTCTTTAAATAACTTTGACACTCTTTAAATAAATAACTTTGACACTCTTTACATAAATAACTTTGACACTCTTTAAATAAATAACTTTGACACTCTTTACATAAATAACTTTGACACTCTTTAAATAAATAACTTTGACACTCTTTACATAAATAACTTTGACACTCTTTAAATAAATAACTTTGACACTCTTTACATAAATAACTTTGACACTCTTTAAATAAATAACTTTGACACTCTTTACATAAATAACTTTGACACTCTTTAAATAAATAACTTTGACACTCTTTACATAAATAACTTTGACACTCTTTACATAAATAACTTTGACACTCTTTAAATAAATAACTTTGACACTCTTTAAATAAATAACTTTGACACTCTTGACATAAATAACTTTGACACTCTTTAAATAAATAACTTTGACACTCTTTAAATAAATAACTTTGACACTCTTTACATAAATAACTTTGACACTCTTTACATAAATAACTTTGACACTCTTTAAATAAATAACTTTGACACTCTTTACATAAATAACTTTGACACTCTTTACATAAATAACTTTGACACTCTTTAAATAAATAACTTTGACACTCTTTAAATAACTTTGACACTCTTTACATAAATAACTTTGACACTCTTTAAATAAATAACTTTGACACTCTTTACATAAATAACTTTGACACTCTTTAAATAAATAACTTTGACACTCTTTAAATAAATAACTTTGACACTCTTTAAATAACTTTGACACTCTTTACATAAATAACTTTGACACTCTTTACATAAATAACTTTGACACTCTTTAAATAAATAACTTTGACACTCTTTAAATAACTTTGACACTCTTTACATAAATAACTTTGACACTCTTTAAATAAATAACTTTGACACTCTTTACATAAATAACTTTGACACTCTTTACATAAATAACTTTGACACTCTTTAAATAAATAACTTTGACACTCTTTAAATAACTTTGACACTCTTTAAATAAATAACTTTGACACTCTTTACATAAATAACTTTGACACTCTTTAAATAAATAACTTTGACACTCTTTACATAAATAACTTTGACACTCTTTAAATAAATAACTTTGACACTCTTTAAATAAATAACTTTGACACTCTTTAAATAAATAACTTTGACACTCTTGACATAAATAACTTTGACACTCTTTAAATAAATAACTTTGACACTCTTTAAATAAATAACTTTGACACTCTTTACATAAATAACTTTGACACTCTTTAAATAAATAACTTTGACACTCTTTACATAAATAACTTTGACACTCTTTACATAAATAACTTTGACACTCTTTACATAAATAACTTTGACACTCTTTAAATAAATAACTTTGACACTCTTTACATAAATAACTTTGACACTCTTTAAATAAATAACTTTGACACTCTTTACATAAATAACTTTGACACTCTTTACATAAATAACTTTGACACTCTTTAAATAAATAACTTTGACACTCTTTAAATAAATAACTTTGACACTCTTGACATAAATAACTTTGACACTCTTTAAATAAATAACTTTGACACTCTTTAAATAAATAACTTTGACACTCTTTACATAAATAACTTTGACACTCTTTAAATAAATAACTTTGACACTCTTTACATAAATAACTTTGACACTCTTTACATAAATAACTTTGACACTCTTTAAATAAATAACTTTGACACTCTTTAAATAAATAACTTTGACACTCTTTAAATAACTTTGACACTCTTTAAATAAATAACTTTGACACTCTTTACATAAATTACTTTGACACTCTTTACATAAATAACTTTGACACTCTTTACATAAATAACTTTGACACTCTTTACATAAATTACTTTGACACTCTTTACATAAATAACTTTGACACTCTTTACATAAATAACTTTGACACTCTTTACATAAATAACTTTGACACTCTTTACATAAATAACTTTGACACTCTTTACATAAATAACTTTGACACTCTTTACATAAATAACTTTGACACTCTTTACATAAATAACTTTGACACTCTTTACATAAATAACTTTGACACTCTTTACATAAATAACTTTGACACTCTTTAAATAAATAACTTTGACACTCTTTACATAAATAACTTTGACACTCTTTACATAAATAACTTTGACACTCTTTAAATAAATAACTTTGACACTCTTTACATAAATAACTTTGACACTCTTTACATAAATAACTTTGACACTCTTTACATAAATAACTTTGACACTCTTTAAATAACTTTGACACTCTTTAAATAACTTTGACACTCTTTACATAAATTACTTTGACACTCTTTACATAAATAACTTTGACACTCTTTACATAAATAACTTTGACACTCTTTAAATAAATAACTTTGACACTCTTTAAATAACTTTGACACTCTTTACATAAATAACTTTGACACTCTTTACATAAATAACTTTGACACTCTTTACATAAATAACTTTGACACTCTTTACATAAATTACTTTGACACTCTTTACATAAATTACTTTGACACTCTTTACATAAATAACTTTGACACTCTTTACATAAATAACTTTGACACTCTTTAAATAAATAACTTTGACACTCTTTAAATAACTTTGACACTCTTTACATAAATAACTTTGACACTCTTTAAATAACTTTGACACTCTTTACATAAATAACTTTGACACTCTTTACATAAATAACTTTGACACTCTTTACATAAATAACTTTGACACTCTTTACATAAATAACTTTGACACTCTTTACATAAATAACTTTGACACTCTTGACATAAATAACTTTGACACTATTTACATAAATAACTTTGACACTCTTTACATAAATAACTTTGACACTCTTTACATAAATAACTTTGACACTCTTTACATAAATAACTTTGACACTCTTTAAATAAATAACTTTGACACTCTTTAAATAAATAACTTTGACACTCTTTAAATAACTTTGACAATCTTTAAATAAATAACTTTGACACTCTTTAAATAACTTTGACACTCTTTAAATAAATAACTTTGACACTCTTTAAATAACTTTGACACTCTTTACATAAATAACTTTGACACTCTTTACATAAATAACTTTGACACTCTTTACGTAAATAACTTTGACACTCTTTAAATAAATAACTTTGACACTCTTTAAATAAATAACTTTGACACTCTTTAAATAAATAACTTTGACACTCTTTAAATAAATAA
The DNA here is from genome assembly GCF_982586985.1 of Callionymus lyra. Classification (NCBI taxonomy): domain Eukaryota; kingdom Metazoa; phylum Chordata; class Actinopteri; order Syngnathiformes; family Callionymidae; genus Callionymus; species Callionymus lyra. The sequence goes on from NC_141828.1 coordinate 3,318,320, forward strand.
CTTTGACACTCTTTACATAAGTAACTTTGACACTCTTTACATAAATAACTTTGACACTCTTTACATAAATAACTTTGACACTCTTTAAATAAATAACTTTGACACTCTTTACATAAATAACTTTGACACTCTTTAAATAAATAACTTTGACACTCTTTACATAAATAACTTTGACACTCTTTACATAAATAACTTTGACACTCTTTAAATAAATAACTTTGACACTCTTTAAATAAATAACTTTGACACTCTTGACATAAATAACTTTGACACTCTTTAAATAAATAACTTTGACACTCTTTAAATAAATAACTTTGACACTCTTTACATAAATAACTTTGACACTCTTTAAATAAATAACTTTGACACTCTTTACATAAATAACTTTGACACTCTTTACATAAATAACTTTGACACTCTTTAAATAAATAACTTTGACACTCTTTAAATAAATAACTTTGACACTCTTTAAATAACTTTGACACTCTTTAAATAAATAACTTTGACACTCTTTACATAAATTACTTTGACACTCTTTACATAAATAACTTTGACACTCTTTACATAAATAACTTTGACACTCTTTACATAAATTACTTTGACACTCTTTACATAAATAACTTTGACACTCTTTACATAAATAACTTTGACACTCTTTACATAAATAACTTTGACACTCTTTACATAAATAACTTTGACACTCTTTACATAAATAACTTTGACACTCTTTACATAAATAACTTTGACACTCTTTACATAAATAACTTTGACACTCTTTACATAAATAACTTTGACACTCTTTACATAAATAACTTTGACACTCTTTAAATAAATAACTTTGACACTCTTTACATAAATAACTTTGACACTCTTTACATAAATAACTTTGACACTCTTTAAATAAATAACTTTGACACTCTTTACATAAATAACTTTGACACTCTTTACATAAATAACTTTGACACTCTTTACATAAATAACTTTGACACTCTTTAAATAACTTTGACACTCTTTAAATAACTTTGACACTCTTTACATAAATTACTTTGACACTCTTTACATAAATAACTTTGACACTCTTTACATAAATAACTTTGACACTCTTTAAATAAATAACTTTGACACTCTTTAAATAACTTTGACACTCTTTACATAAATAACTTTGACACTCTTTACATAAATAACTTTGACACTCTTTACATAAATAACTTTGACACTCTTTACATAAATTACTTTGACACTCTTTACATAAATTACTTTGACACTCTTTACATAAATAACTTTGACACTCTTTACATAAATAACTTTGACACTCTTTAAATAAATAACTTTGACACTCTTTAAATAACTTTGACACTCTTTACATAAATAACTTTGACACTCTTTAAATAACTTTGACACTCTTTACATAAATAACTTTGACACTCTTTACATAAATAACTTTGACACTCTTTACATAAATAACTTTGACACTCTTTACATAAATAACTTTGACACTCTTTACATAAATAACTTTGACACTCTTTAAATAAATAACTTTGACACTCTTTACATAAATAACTTTGACACTCTTTAAATAAATAACTTTGACACTCTTTACATAAATAACTTTGACACTCTTTAAATAAATAACTTTGACACTCTTTACATAAATAACTTTGACACTCTTTAAATAAATAACTTTGACACTCTTTACATAAATAACTTTGACACTCTTTAAATAACTTTGACACTCTTTACATAAATAACTTTGACACTCTTTAAATAACTTTGACACTCTTTACATAAATAACTTTGACACTCTTTACATAAATAACTTTGACACTCTTTAAATAAATAACTTTGACACTCTTTACATAAATAACTTTGACACTCTTTACATAAATAGCTTTGACACTCTTTAAATAAATAACTTTGACACTCTTTAAATAAATAACTTTGACACTCTTTAAATAAATAACTTTGACACTCTTTACATAAATAACTTTGACACTCTTTAAATAAATAACTTTGACACTCTTTACATAAATAACTTTGACACTCTTTACATAAATAACTTTGACACTCTTTACATAAATAACTTTGACACTCTTTAAATAAATAACTTTGACACTCTTTACATAAATAACTTTGACACTCTTTAAATAAATAACTTTGACACTCTTTACATAAATAACTTTGACACTCTTTAAATAAATAACTTTGACACTCTTTACATAAATAACTTTGACACTCTTTACATAAATAACTTTGACACTCTTTACATAAATAACTTTGACACTCTTTACATAAATAACTTTGACACTCTTTACATAAATAACTATGACACTCTTTACATAAATAACTTTGACACTCTTTAAATAAATAACTTTGACACTCTTTACATAAATAACTTTGACACTCTTTAAATAAATAACTTTGACACTCTTTACATAAATAACTTTGACACTCTTTAAATAAATAACTTTGACACTCTTTAAATAAATAACTTTGACACTCTTTAAATAACTTTGACACTCTTTAAATAAATAACTTTGACACTCTTTACATAAATTACTTTGACACTCTTTACATAAATAACTTTGACACTCTTTACATAAATAACTTTGACACTCTTTACATAAATTACTTTGACACTCTTTACATAAATAACTTTGACACTCTTTACATAAATAACTTTGACACTCTTTACATAAATAACTTTGACACTCTTTAAATAAATAACTTTGACACTCTTTACATAAATAACTTTGACACTCTTTACATAAATAACTTTGACACTCTTTAAATAAATAACTTTGACACTCTTTACATAAATAACTTTGACACTCTTTACATAAATAACTTTGACACTCTTTAAATAAATAACTTTGACACTCTTTACATAAATAACTTTGACACTCTTTAAATAAATAACTTTGACACTCTTTAAATAACTTTGACACTCTTTAAATAAATAACTTTGACACTCTTTACATAAATAACTTTGACACTCTTTAAATAAATAACTTTGACACTCTTTACATAAATAACTTTGACACTCTTTAAATAAATAACTTTGACACTCTTTACATAAATAACTTTGACACTCTTTAAATAAATAACTTTGACACTCTTTACATAAATAACTTTGACACTCTTTAAATAAATAACTTTGACACTCTTTACATAAATAACTTTGACACTCTTTAAATAAATAACTTTGACACTCTTTACATAAATAACTTTGACACTCTTTACATAAATAACTTTGACACTCTTTAAATAAATAACTTTGACACTCTTTAAATAAATAACTTTGACACTCTTGACATAAATAACTTTGACACTCTTTAAATAAATAACTTTGACACTCTTTAAATAAATAACTTTGACACTCTTTACATAAATAACTTTGACACTCTTTACATAAATAACTTTGACACTCTTTAAATAAATAACTTTGACACTCTTTACATAAATAACTTTGACACTCTTTAAATAAATAACTTTGACACTCTTTACATAAATAACTTTGACACTCTTTAAATAAATAACTTTGACACTCTTTACATAAATAACTTTGACACTCTTTACATAAATAACTTTGACACTCTTTAAATAAATAACTTTGACACTCTTTACATAAATAACTTTGACACTCTTTACATAAATAACTTTGACACTCTTTAAATAAATAACTTTGACACTCTTTAAATAACTTTGACACTCTTTAAATAAATAACTTTGACACTCTTTACATAAATAACTTTGACACTCTTTAAATAAATAACTTTGACACTCTTTACATAAATAACTTTGACACTCTTTAAATAAATAACTTTGACACTCTTTACATAAATAACTTTGACACTCTTTAAATAAATAACTTTGACACTCTTTACATAAATAACTTTGACACTCTTTAAATAAATAACTTTGACACTCTTTACATAAATAACTTTGACACTCTTTACATAAATAACTTTGACACTCTTTAAATAAATAACTTTGACACTCTTTAAATAAATAACTTTGACACTCTTGACATAAATAACTTTGACACTCTTTAAATAAATAACTTTGACACTCTTTAAATAAATAACTTTGACACTCTTTACATAAATAACTTTGACACTCTTTAAATAAATAACTTTGACACTCTTTACATAAATAACTTTGACACTCTTTACATAAATAACTTTGACACTCTTTACATAAATAACTTTGACACTCTTTAAATAAATAACTTTGACACTCTTTACATAAATAACTTTGACACTCTTTAAATAAATAACTTTGACACTCTTTACATAAATAACTTTGACACTCTTTACATAAATAACTTTGACACTCTTTAAATAAATAACTTTGACACTCTTTAAATAAATAACTTTGACACTCTTGACATAAATAACTTTGACACTCTTTAAATAAATAACTTTGACACTCTTTACATAAATAACTTTGACACTCTTTAAATAAATAACTTTGACACTCTTTAAATAAATAACTTTGACACTCTTTACATAAATAACTTTGACACTCTTTACATAAATAACTTTGACACTCTTTAAATAAATAACTTTGACACTCTTTACATAAATAACTTTGACACTCTTTAAATAAATAACTTTGACACTCTTTACATAAATAACTTTGACACTCTTTACATAAATAACTTTGACACTCTTTAAATAAATAACTTTGACACTCTTTAAATAAATAACTTTGACACTCTTTAAATAACTTTGACACTCTTTAAATAAATAACTTTGACACTCTTTACATAAATTACTTTGACACTCTTTACATAAATAACTTTGACACTCTTTACATAAATAACTTTGACACTCTTTACATAAATTACTTTGACACTCTTTACATAAATAACTTTGACACTCTTTACATAAATAACTTTGACACTCTTTACATAAATAACTTTGACACTCTTTACATAAATAACTTTGACACTCTTTACATAAATAACTTTGACACTCTTTACATAAATAACTTTGACACTCTTTACATAAATAACTTTGACACTCTTTACATAAATAACTTTGACACTCTTTACATAAATAACTTTGACACTCTTTACATAAATAACTTTGACACTCTTTACATAAATAACTTTGACACTCTTTAAATAAATAACTTTGACACTCTTTACATAAATAACTTTGACACTCTTTACATAAATAACTTTGACACTCTTTAAATAAATAACTTTGACACTCTTTACATAAATAACTTTGACACTCTTTACATAAATAACTTTGACACTCTTTACATAAATAACTTTGACACTCTTTAAATAACTTTGACACTCTTTAAATAACTTTGACACTCTTTACATAAATTACTTTGACACTCTTTACATAAATAACTTTGACACTCTTTACATAAATAACTTTGACACTCTTTAAATAAATAACTTTGACACTCTTTAAATAACTTTGACACTCTTTACATAAATAACTTTGACACTCTTTACATAAATAACTTTGACACTCTTTACATAAATAACTTTGACACTCTTTACATAAATTACTTTGACACTCTTTACATAAATTACTTTGACACTCTTTACATAAATAACTTTGACACTCTTTACATAAATAACTTTGACACTCTTTAAATAAATAACTTTGACACTCTTTAAATAACTTTGACACTCTTTACATAAATAACTTTGACACTCTTTAAATAACTTTGACACTCTTTACATAAATAACTTTGACACTCTTTACATAAATAACTTTGACACTCTTTACATAAATAACTTTGACACTCTTTACATAAATAACTTTGACACTCTTTACATAAATAACTTTGACACTCTTTACATAAATAACTTTGACACTATTTACATAAATAACTTTGACACTCTTTACATAAATAACTTTGACACTCTTTACATAAATAACTTTGACACTCTTTACATAAATAACTTTGACACTCTTTAAATAAATAACTTTGACACTCTTTAAATAAATAACTTTGACACTCTTTACATAAATAACTTTGACACTCTTTAAATAACTTTGACACTCTTTAAATAAATAACTTTGACACTCTTTAAATAACTTTGACACTCTTTACATAAATAACTTTGACACTCTTTACATAAATAACTTTGACACTCTTTACGTAAATAACTTTGACACTCTTTAAATAAATAACTTTGACACTCTTTAAATAAATAACTTTGACACTCTTTAAATAAATAACTTTGACACTCTTTAAATAAATAACTTTGACACTCTTTACATAAATAACTTTGACACTCTTTACATAAATAACTTTGACACTCTTTACATAAATAACTTTGACACTCTTTAAATAAATAACTTTGACACTCTTTACATAAATAACTTTGACACTCTTTAAATAAATAACTTTGACACTCTTTACATAAATAACTTTGACACTCTTTACATAAATAACTTTGACACTCTTTAAATAAATAACTTTGACACTCTTTAAATAAATAACTTTGACACTCTTGACATAAATAACTTTGACACTCTTTAAATAAATAACTTTGACACTCTTTAAATAAATAACTTTGACACTCTTTACATAAATAACTTTGACACTCTTTACATAAATAACTTTGACACTCTTTAAATAAATAACTTTGACACTCTTTAAATAAATAACTTTGACACTCTTTAAATAACTTTGACACTCTTTAAATAAATAACTTTGACACTCTTTACATAAATTACTTTGACACTCTTTACATAAATAACTTTGACACTCTTTACATAAATAACTTTGACACTCTTTACATAAATTACTTTGACACTCTTTACATAAATAACTTTGACACTCTTTACATAAATAACTTTGACACTCTTTACATAAATAACTTTGACACTCTTTACATAAATAACTTTGACACTCTTTACATAAATAACTTTGACACTCTTTACATAAATAACTTTGACACTCTTTACATAAATAACTTTGACACTCTTTACATAAATAACTTTGACACTCTTTACATAAATAACTTTGACACTCTTTACATAAATAACTTTGACACTCTTTAAATAAATAACTTTGACACTCTTTACATAAATAACTTTGACACTCTTTACATAAATAACTTTGACACTCTTTAAATAAATAACTTTGACACTCTTTACATAAATAACTTTGACACTCTTTACATAAATAACTTTGACACTCTTTACATAAATAACTTTGACACTCTTTAAATAACTTTGACACTCTTTAAATAACTTTGACACTCTTTACATAAATTACTTTGACACTCTTTACATAAATAACTTTGACACTCTTTACATAAATAACTTTGACACTCTTTAAATAAATAACTTTGACACTCTTTAAATAACTTTGACACTCTTTACATAAATAACTTTGACACTCTTTACATAAATAACTTTGACACTCTTTACATAAATAACTTTGACACTCTTTACATAAATTACTTTGACACTCTTTACATAAATTACTTTGACACTCTTTACATAAATAACTTTGACACTCTTTACATAAATAACTTTGACACTCTTTAAATAAATAACTTTGACACTCTTTAAATAACTTTGACACTCTTTACATAAATAACTTTGACACTCTTTAAATAACTTTGACACTCTTTACATAAATAACTTTGACACTCTTTACATAAATAACTTTGACACTCTTTACATAAATAACTTTGACACTCTTTACATAAATAACTTTGACACTCTTTACATAAATAACTTTGACACTCTTTACATAAATAACTTTGACACTATTTACATAAATAACTTTGACACTCTTTACATAAATAACTTTGACACTCTTTACATAAATAACTTTGACACTCTTTAAATAAATAACTTTGACACTCTTTAAATAAATAACTTTGACACTCTTTAAATAACTTTGACAATCTTTAAATAAATAACTTTGACACTCTTTAAATAACTTTGACACTCTTTAAATAAATAACTTTGACACTCTTTAAATAACTTTGACACTCTTTACATAAATAACTTTGACACTCTTTACATAAATAACTTTGACACTCTTTACGTAAATAACTTTGACACTCTTTAAATAAATAACTTTGACACTCTTTAAATAAATAACTTTGACACTCTTTAAATAAATAACTTTGACACTCTTTAAATAAATAACTTTGACACTCTTTAAATAACTTTGACACTCTTTACATAAATAACTTTGACACTCTTTACATAAATAACTTTGACACTCTTTACGTAAATAACTTTGACACTCTTTAAATAAATAACTTTGACACTCTTTAAATAAATAACTTTGACACTCTTTAAAAAAATAACTTTGACACTCTTTAAATAACTTTGACACTCTTTACATAAATAACTTTGACACTCTTTACATAAATAACTTTGACACTCTTTACATAAATAACTTTGACACTCTTTAAATAAATAACTTTGACACTCTTTAAATAAATAACTTTGACACTCTTTAAATAACTTTGACAATCTTTAAATAAATAACTTTGACACTCTTTAAATAACTTTGACACTCTTTAAATAAATAACTTTGACACTCTTTAAATAACTTTGACACTCTTTACATAAATAACTTTGACACTCTTTACATAAATTACTTTGACACTCTTTACATAAATAACTTTGACACTCTTTACATAAATAACTTTGACACTCTTTAAATAAATAACTTTGACACTCTTTAAATAACTTTGACACTCTTTACATAAATAACTTTGACACTCTTTACATAAATAACTTTGACACTCTTTACATAAATAACTTTGACACTCTTTACATAAATTACTTTGACACTCTTTACATAAATTACTTTGACACTCTTTACATAAATAACTTTGACACTCTTTACATAAATAACTTTGACACTCTTTAAATAAATAACTTTGACACTCTTTAAATAACTTTGACACTCTTTACATAAATAACTTTGACACTCTTTAAATAACTTTGACACTCTTTACATAAATAACTTTGACACTCTTTACATAAATAACTTTGACACTCTTTACATAAATAACTTTGACACTCTTTACATAAATAACTTTGACACTCTTTACATAAATAACTTTGACACTCTTTACATAAATAACTTTGACACTATTTACATAAATAACTTTGACACTCTTTACATAAATAACTTTGACACTCTTTACATAAATAACTTTGACACTCTTTACATAAATAACTTTGACACTCTTTAAATAAATAACTTTGACACTCTTTAAATAAATAACTTTGACACTCTTTACATAAATAACTTTGACACTCTTTAAATAACTTTGACACTCTTTAAATAAATAACTTTGACACTCTTTAAATAACTTTGACACTCTTTACATAAATAACTTTGACACTCTTTACATAAATAACTTTGACACTCTTTACGTACATAACTTTGACACTCTTTAAATAAATAACTTTGACACTCTTTAAATAAATAACTTTGACACTCTTTAAATAAATAACTTTGACACTCTTTAAATAAATAACTTTGACACTCTTTACATAAATAACTTTGACACTCTTTACATAAATAACTTTGACACTCTTTACATAAATAACTTTGACACTCTTTAAATAAATAACTTTGACACTCTTTACATAAATAACTTTGACACTCTTTAAATAAATAACTTTGACACTCTTTACATAAATAACTTTGACACTCTTTACATAAATAACTTTGACACTCTTTAAATAAATAACTTTGACACTCTTTAAATAAATAACTTTGACACTCTTGACATAAATAACTTTGACACTCTTTAAATAAATAACTTTGACACTCTTTAAATAAATAACTTTGACACTCTTTACATAAATAACTTTGACACTCTTTACATAAATAACTTTGACACTCTTTAAATAAATAACTTTGACACTCTTTAAATAAATAACTTTGACACTCTTTAAATAACTTTGACACTCTTTAAATAAATAACTTTGACACTCTTTACATAAATTACTTTGACACTCTTTACATAAATAACTTTGACACTCTTTACATAAATAACTTTGACACTCTTTACATAAATTACTTTGACACTCTTTACATAAATAACTTTGACACTCTTTACATAAATAACTTTGACACTCTTTACATAAATAACTTTGACACTCTTTACATAAATAACTTTGACACTCTTTACATAAATAACTTTGACACTCTTTACATAAATAACTTTGACACTCTTTACATAAATAACTTTGACACTCTTTACATAAATAACTTTGACACTCTTTACATAAATAACTTTGACACTCTTTACATAAATAACTTTGACACTCTTTAAATAAATAACTTTGACACTCTTTACATAAATAACTTTGACACTCTTTACATAAATAACTTTGACACTCTTTAAATAAATAACTTTGACACTCTTTACATAAATAACTTTGACACTCTTTACATAAATAACTTTGACACTCTTTACATAAATAACTTTGACACTCTTTAAATAACTTTGACACTCTTTAAATAACTTTGACACTCTTTACATAAATTACTTTGACACTCTTTACATAAATAACTTTGACACTCTTTACATAAATAACTTTGACACTCTTTAAATAAATAACTTTGACACTCTTTAAATAACTTTGACACTCTTTACATAAATAACTTTGACACTCTTTACATAAATAACTTTGACACTCTTTACATAAATAACTTTGACACTCTTTACATAAATTACTTTGACACTCTTTACATAAATTACTTTGACACTCTTTACATAAATAACTTTGACACTCTTTACATAAATAACTTTGACACTCTTTAAATAAATAACTTTGACACTCTTTAAATAACTTTGACACTCTTTACATAAATAACTTTGACACTCTTTAAATAACTTTGACACTCTTTACATAAATAACTTTGACACTCTTTACATAAATAACTTTGACACTCTTTACATAAATAACTTTGACACTCTTTACATAAATAACTTTGACACTCTTTACATAAATAACTTTGACACTCTTTACATAAATAACTTTGACACTATTTACATAAATAACTTTGACACTCTTTACATAAATAACTTTGACACTCTTTACATAAATAACTTTGACACTCTTTAAATAAATAACTTTGACACTCTTTAAATAAATAACTTTGACACTCTTTAAATAACTTTGACAATCTTTAAATAAATAACTTTGACACTCTTTAAATAACTTTGACACTCTTTAAATAAATAACTTTGACACTCTTTAAATAACTTTGACACTCTTTACATAAATAACTTTGACACTCTTTACATAAATAACTTTGACACTCTTTACGTAAATAACTTTGACACTCTTTAAATAAATAACTTTGACACTCTTTAAATAAATAACTTTGACACTCTTTAAATAAATAACTTTGACACTCTTTAAATAAATAACTTTGACACTCTTTAAATAACTTTGACACTCTTTACATAAATAACTTTGACACTCTTTACATAAATAACTTTGACACTCTTTACGTAAATAACTTTGACACTCTTTAAATAAATAACTTTGACACTCTTTAAATAAATAACTTTGACACTCTTTAAAAAAATAACTTTGACACTCTTTAAATAACTTTGACACTCTTTACATAAATAACTTTGACACTCTTTACATAAATAACTTTGACACTCTTTACATAAATAACTTTGACACTCTTTAAATAAATAACTTTGACACTCTTTAAATAAATAACTTTGACACTCTTTAAATAACTTTGACAATCTTTAAATAAATAACTTTGACACTCTTTAAATAACTTTGACACTCTTTAAATAAATAACTTTGACACTCTTTAAATAACTTTGACACTCTTTACATAAATAACTTTGACACTCTTTACATAAATAACTTTGACACTCTTTACGTAAATAACTTTGACACTCTTTAAATAA
>NC_141828.1:3335227-3360227 GCF_982586985.1 Callionymus lyra
ATACATTGACACACACACACACACATATATAAATACACTATACATTTACACACACACACACACATGTAAATACACTATACATTTACACACACACACACGCATATATATAAATACACTATACATTGACACACACACACACGCATATATAAATACACTATACATTGACACACACACACACACATATATAAATACACTATACATTAACACACACACACACACATATATAAATACACTATACATTTACACACACACACACACACACACATATATAAATACACTATACATTTACACACACACACACACATGTAAATACACTATACATTTACACACACACACACACATGTAAATACACTATACATTTACACACACACACACACTGAGGTCCATGACTCAAGGTCAAAGGTCGGATCACGATGAGAAAAACTCTCATTGAACTAAATTCATTTTTTTATTAAACGATTGAAAATGTTGAATTCAAATCATGTTTCAAATGATTTCAAACGTCCAACTATATTCTCCCCCTGACCTCTGACCTCTGACCCCTGGATCCGTGTGTGACGAGAGGTGGGCGGAGCTAAACCCGTGTTCCTCCAGACAGCGAAGCACTAAAGTGTCGAGCGGCTGCTCGCGTGACATTTGCTGACATTCAGGAGAAGCATTTACTGCGACTCACCTGTGAATGAAGCCATTTGTGGCTCGTGATGCATCGCAAATGTCAGCGACGACACGTCTAATGGAGTAAGTGTAGCTTTTCCACACGTAACTTGTCCGGTAATCACCAACCTCTCTAACTCGCTCACCTCTCTCCACTCGTCCCAGCTCCCCGGGGTCACGGCCACTAATCGCCGGGTGCACCAATCAGAGCGCGAGAGCCGTCGTTTATCAGTCGCTTTCGTCTGGAGTTGATTTCGTGTCGCATTAATTTCACGGATCTTCACACTTTTGTTTGCAAAACATTGGATTTTGTGCACAAATAAAGATAAAAACGTTGAAAATGTAACAAAAAACTCGAATAAACTGTTGGTTCGTTTGGATCTTCTGACATTTTGAAGGATTCTTTGCTTCTGGAAGGAAAAGAAAGTTTGACTTTAACAACAAACCATCGTTTTAACCATCGAATGTGTTTCCAACGAGAATATTTATGATGTAAAAATAAAATATTTTAATCTTTCTTTTTTGTTTAGATTATATTTTAGCTTTTTATGTATTTAATTCACATGTTTTACTCTATTTAGATTGTAGTACGAGTGTCATGTGATCATATAAGAGTGTCATGTGATCATATAAGAGTGTCATGTGATCATATAAGTGTGTCATGTGATCATATAAGAGTGTCATGTGATCATATAAGTGTCATGTGATCATATAAGAGTGTCATGTGATCATATAAGAGTGTCATGTGATCATATAAGAGTGTCATGTGATCATACAAGAGTGTCATGCGATCATATAAGAGTGTCATGTGATCATATAAGAGTGTCATGTGATCATACAAGAGTGTCATGCGATCATATAAGAGTGTCATGTGATCATATAAGAGTGTCATGCAATCATATAAGAGTGTCATGTGATCATATAAGAGTGTCATGTGATCATACAAGAGTGTCATGTGATCATTGTCATGCCATCATATAAGAGTGTCATGTGATCATATAAGAGTGTCATGTGATCATTGTCATGCGATCATATAAGAGTGTCATGTGATCGTATAAGAGTGTCATGTGATCATATAAGAGTGTCATGCGATCATATAAGAGTGTCATGTGATCATATAAGAGTGTCATGTGATCATTGTCATGCGATCATATAAGAGTGTCATGTGATCATATAAGAGTGTCATGTGATCATTGTCATGCGATCATATAAGAGTGTCATGCGATCATACAAAAGTGTCATGTGATCATTGTCATGCGATCATATAGGAGTGTCATGCGATCATACAAGAGTGTCATGTGATCATACAAGAGTGTCATGTGATCATACAAGAGTGTCATGTGATCATATAAGAGTGTCATGTGATCATTGTCATGCGATCATATAAGAGTGTCATGCGATCATACAAGAGTGTCATGCGATCATATAATAGTGTCATGCGATCATATAAGAGTGTCATGCGATCATACAAGAGTGTCATGCGATCATACAAGAGTGTCATGCGATCATATAAGAGTGTCATGTGATCATTGTCATGCGATCATATAAGAGTGTCATGCGATCATACAAGAGTGTCATGTGATCATACAAGAGTGTCATGTGATCATACAAGAGTGTCATGCGATCATACAAGAGTGTCATGCGATCATATAAGAGTGTCATGTGATCATTGTCATGCGATCATATAAGAGTGTCATGCGATCATATAAGAGTGTCATGTGATCATACAAGAGTGTCATGTGATCATATAAGAGTGTCATGTGATCATACAAGAGTGTCATGTGATCATATAAGAGTGTCATGTGATCATATAAGAGTGTCATGTGATCATACAAGAGTGTCATGTGATCATATAAGAGTGTCATGTGATCATACAAGAGTGTCATGTGATCATATAAGAGTGTCATGTGATCATACAAGAGTGTCATGCGATCATACAAGAGTGTCATGCGATCATACAAGAGTGTCATGCGATCATACAAGAGTGTCATGCGATCATACAAGAGTGTCATGCGATCATACAAGAGTGTCATGCGATCATACAAGAGTGTCATGTGATCATACAAGAGTGTCATGTGATCATATAAGAGTGTCATGTGATCATACAAGAGTGTCATGTGATCATATAAGAGTGTCATGTGATCATACAAGAGTGTCATGTGATCATACAAGAGTGTCATGTGATCATATAAGAGTGTCATGTGATCATACAAGAGTGTCATGTGATCATATAAGAGTGTCATGCGATCATACAAGAGTGTCATGCGATCATACAAGAGTGTCATGCGATCATATAAGAGTGTCATGCGATCATACAAGAGTGTCATGTGATCATTGTCATGCGATCATACAAGAGTGTCATGCGATCATATAAGAGTGTCATGCGATCATACAAGAGTGTCATGCGATCATACAAGAGTGTCATGTGATCATTGTCATGTGATCATACAAGAGTGTCATGTGATCATACAAGAGTGTCATGCGATCATACAAGAGTGTCATGCGATCATACAAGAGTGTCATGTGATCATATAAGAGTGTCATGTGATCATATAAG
Source organism: Callionymus lyra (assembly GCF_982586985.1). Taxonomy (NCBI): domain Eukaryota; kingdom Metazoa; phylum Chordata; class Actinopteri; order Syngnathiformes; family Callionymidae; genus Callionymus; species Callionymus lyra. The sequence continues at coordinate 3,338,439 of NC_141828.1, forward strand.
ATTGTCATGCGATCATATAAGAGTGTCATGCGATCATACAAGAGTGTCATGCGATCATACAAGAGTGTCATGCGATCATACAAGAGTGTCATGCGATCATACAAGAGTGTCATGCGATCATATAATAGTGTCATGTGATCATACAAGAGTGTCATGCGATCATATAAGAGTGTCATGTGATCATACAAGAGTGTCATGTGATCATACAAGAGTGTCATGTGATCATATAAGAGTGTCATGTGATCATATAAGAGTGTCATGTGATCATACAAGAGTGTCATGTGATCATATAAGAGTGTCATGTGATCATACAAGAGTGTCATGTGATCATACAAGAGTGTCATGTGATCATACAAGAGTGTCATGCGATCATATAAGAGTGTCATGTGATCATACAAGAGTGTCATGCGATCATACAAGAGTGTCATGTGATCATACAAGAGTGTCATGTGATCATATAAGAGTGTCATGTGATCATACAAGAGTGTCATGCGATCATATAAGAGTGTCATGTGATCATATAAGAGTGTCATGTGATCATATAAGTGTCATGCGATCATACAAGAGTGTCATGCGATCATATAATAGTGTCATGTGATCATACAAGAGTGTCATGCGATCATACAAGAGTGTCATGTGATCATACAAGAGTGTCATGTGATCATACAAGAGTGTCATGTGATCATATAATAGTGTCATGTGATCATACAAGAGTGTCATGCGATCATATAAGAGTGTCATGTGATCATACAAGAGTGTCATGTGATCATACAAGAGTGTCATGTGATCATATAAGAGTGTCATGTGATCATATAAGAGTGTCATGTGATCATACAAGAGTGTCATGTGATCATATAAGAGTGTCATGTGATCATATAAGAGTGTCATGTGATCATACAAGAGTGTCATGCGATCATATAAGAGTGTCATGTGATCATACAAGAGTGTCATGTGATCATACAAGAGTGTCATGTGATCATACAAGAGTGTCATGTGATCATATAAGAGTGTCATGTGATCATACAAGAGTGTCATGCGATCATATAAGAGTGTCATGTGATCATATAAGAGTGTCATGTGATCATACAAGAGTGTCATGCGATCATATAAGAGTGTCATGTATTCTTGTATTGTTTTAATATTAATTTAATAACTAGTTACATTTCAGTTCATTATATTAACTTATTACCGTATTATTTTGTTTCCAGATTCAGGATCAGATTATTTTTACTGACGTGTCAAAGTTTCAAACATGATTGATGGAAACGACGCCTGTCAATCATAATCGTCCTCACAGGAATAAAGAAGATCTTTGAAGGACAAGAGACTCTTGACATTCAGATGTAAAGTGTAATTACAGCTGAAATGATTCATCCCTGGAGTCACTAAAGTGTAACGTTGCTGCCATTTACACCAGAATCCTATTATCTGATCACCTGTAATTACCGCACACAACAATTGTGTAGATGAGTGTGACATTTCTTCCTGTCGTCCTCGTGTGATGGACAGTAAGTGGTGTCATGTGACCGACTGGACGGAGCGAGGACGATCCAAGATGGCCGCCCGCGGTGAGCGAAGTAGAAACGATTCATAAATGTCATGTTTGTCGAGAGTTCGTTGGTATCAGTGACTGCAGTCTCAACACCTGAAGCATTGTCTTCATTCTATAAACAAAGGTCTTTTAATATCAATTATTTTCTAAATGAATTCATTTTTGTCCAACTTTCAGCCAATCAGGACGCGCAGACGATCATGTGACCAACGGTAGCTCAGGGCTCTGTTAGTCGTGTCTGATTATTCATTAAATACATTAAAATAATCGTCATTACATACGAAACTATGAGAAAATATTATTCAATACAAATAAATTCAACCTTTAAATATCTAAAATATTGAATTCAATTGTTTAAAAAACACAGTAAATACAGAAACGATCCATAAAAAAGTCGAGTTTCAACATTTTGAAAGTCATTCAATGACTTTGTGTGTGTGTCAGGGGTCACTTGTCAACACAAGAAAAAGTTGTGTTGTTGGACTGTGGGAACCAGATTAAACACACTTTGTGCGCGAGTTAATAAAGTCGACTTTATAATCTCCAGAAGAGCCGACTCATCACCACGAGTGCGGAAAAGTTTGATTAACTCAAGCGTTGTGTTGTTATTTGTGAGTCATTCTATTGTGATGCAGATTCTCTGTTTTGTGCGACACTCGCATGACAAGTGTGTACGTGTGTGTGTTATGATTTAAATGCTAATGTGTGTCGAGGTGCGGCTCTTCAAAGTGCTTTGTGCTCGGACAATAGTGCGGGTCAGCGAGGGTTGATTGTTGGAGACGCTGGAAGGTTAGAGGCTGCTGGGAAAACAAGCAACACACAAACACACAAACACACAAACACACAAACCTGTCGTGCCATCGTTCAAACTCCTGTCTTTATTTGAATATTGAGCACAAACAATGTTATTAGCTACTAGCGGCTACTATGGTGATGCTAAGCTAGCTAATGTTGACACGTGAAGGTCAAAAGTAAAATAAGTGATCATGTCATGTGATCATGTCATGTGATCATGTCATGTGATCATGTCATGTGATCATGTCATTGAAGTTCAGGAAATGAATACACAAATGAATTTTATCACTAGTATTAATGTGAGTCATATTATATTGTTTTATAAAGTTAATATCACGAGCTAAAGTAAATTCTGGAGCCTCGTAACAACGTGATGATGTCACACACGTGTCGTGATGATGTCACACACGTGTCGTGATGATGTCACACACGTGTCGTGATGATGTCACACGTGTCGTGATGATGTCACACGTGTCGTGATGATGTCATACACGTGTCGTGATGATGTCACACACGTGTCGTGATGATGTCATACACGTGTCGTGATGATGTCACACACGTGTCGTGATGATGTCACACGTGTCGTGATGATGTCATACACGTGTCGTGATGATGTCACACACGTGTCGTGATGATGTCATACACGTGTCGTGATGATGTCACACACGTGTCGTGATGATGTCACACACGTGTCGTGATGATGTCATACACGTGTCGTGATGATGTCACACACGTGTCGTGATGATGTCATACATTGTCAATGTCATAGTTGTGTATTCATGGTTAATAGACGTCTTTTGATGTTTGATTGACTTGTTGTGGTCAAACTGCGGTGCGTTGCTCGAGGGCAGGTCGTGGGTTCAAACCTGCTGCAGCCGAACAATCAAACAAACACTCGTGTTTATTGTTGTCGCTACAAAAGGTTGTGATTGGTCGTCACAGCAGCTCCTCCTGAGACCGAAGCCTTTAAAGTCTTTTCTTCCTCACTGCCTTCATTGATAAGAGACTCTTTCATTCGACGCCACAAAGACGCACAACCTTCGGGTCAAACATCATCTGACAGTATTGTACACAGGAAGCACAGAATTGCACCGACAACCTTCTCTTTCTGCCGCCGAGCTCGTCTCCCTCCGGGTGGCGAAGATTAGGCTCGACGAGATCGTCCAGAGCGAGACCCGAGTGTCAGGAAAACATCTACACACGTCTACACATGAATCGTTCGACACTCAGTCGAGCAACTGTGTCTTTATTACATTCTTTCATGAACACTTGATTCAGAAACAATGAAGGAACTTTCAAAATAAAAGCTTGAAAACAACAACATGTTGGTTGAACTTCATTTATGTCACTGGGACTCACACAGACACACACACAGTCAAACACACAATGGAACATACACAGACTCACACTGAAACACACAATGGAACATACACAGACTCACACAGACACACACACAGTCAAACACACAATGGAACATACACAGACTCACACAGACACACACACACACACACACTGAAACACACAATGGAACATACACAGACTCACACAGAAACACACACTGAAACACACAAACACACAATGGAATATACACAGACTCACACAGAAACACACGCACTGAAACACACAATGGAACATACACAGACTCACACAGAAACACACAATGGAACATACACAGACTCACACAGAAACACACACTGAAACACACAAACACACAATGGAACATACACAGACTCACACAGAAACACAGAAACACAATGGAACATACACAGACTCACACAGAAACACACACACTGAAACACACAAACACACAATGGAACATACACAGACTCACACAGAAACACAATGGAACATACACAGACTCACACAGAAACACACACACTGAAACACACAAACACACAATGGAACATACACAGACAAGGTTGTGTACTTCTGCAGAAGCGACTCTTGTGACGTAATGTTTCTGCTGCGACGTTTAATGCGAGAAGCTCTGGTTTTTAAACAGCATTTAAAAGAAGTCGCGTCACATCGAGCAGGAAATGACTGCGTTAATGAAAACGCCGTCGGCGCCGCAGGAGGTCGAGGGACTCGTGTGGACGTCGCGATGTTGGACCACAGGGTGAATAATGAGAAGAACCTGATGGTTCTGACGGGTCGAGAGAAACATAAATAAACATGGAGGACCGTCGTCAAGAAGATTGACAGATTCTTATGAATATGATGATTATTATATCGTCATTATTTTAATATTATAAATTATTATGAAATGTTGGTTTTTGCATTATTACTCCACAAGATTTCGAAGTATTACTCTACAAGGTTTCACATTATTACTCCACAAGGTTTCACAGTATTACTCTACAAGGTTTCACATTATTACTCCACAAGGTTTCGAAGTATTACTCTACAAGGTTTCACATTATTACTCCACAAGGTTTCACATTATTACTCTACAAGGTTTCACATTATTACCCCACAAGGTTTCGAAGTATTACTCTACAAGGTTTCACATTATTACCCCACAAGGTTTTGCAGTATTACTCCACAAGGTTTCGCATTATTACTCTACAAGGTTTCACATTATTACCCCACAAGGTTTTGCGGTATTACTCCACAAGGTTTCGAAGTATTACTCCACAAGGTTTCACATTATTACCCCACAAGGTTTCGAAGTATTACTCTACAAGGTTTCACATTATTACCCCACAAGGTTTTGCAGTATTACTCCACAAGGTTTCGCATTATTACTCTACAAGGTTTCACATTATTACCCCACAAGGTTTTGCGGTATTACTCCACAAGGTTTCGAAGTATTACTCTACAAGGTTTCACATTATTACCCCACAAGGTTTTGCAGTATTACTCCACAAGGTTTCGCATTATTACTCTACAAGGTTTCACATTATTACCCCACAAGGTTTTGCAGTATTACTCCACAAGGTTTCGCAGTATTACTCCACAAGGTTTCGCATTATTACTCCACAAGGTTTCGCATTGTTACTCCACAAGGTTTCACATTATTACTCCACAAGGTTTCACAGTATTACTCCACAAGGTTTTGCAGTATTACTCCACAAGGTTTCGCTGTATTACTCCATAAGGTTTCACATTATTACTCCACAAGGTTTCACAGTATTACTCCACAAGGTTTTGCAGTATTACTCCACAAGGTTTCGCTGTATTACTCCATAAAGTTTCACATTATTACTCCACAAGGTTTCACAGTATTACTCCACAAGGTTTCACATTATTACTCCACAAGGTTTCACATTATTACTCCACAAGGTTTCACAGTATTACTCCACAAGGTTTCACAGTATTACTCCACAAGGTTTTGCAGTATTACTCCACAAGGTTTCACAGTATTACTCCACAAGGTTTTGCAGTATTACTCCACAAGGTTTCGCGGTATTTCTCCACAAGGTTTTGCAGTATTACTCCACAAGGTTTCGCATTATTACTCCACAAGGTTTCACATTATTACTCCTCAAGGTTTTGCAGTATTACTCCACAAGGTTTCGCAGTATCACTCCACAAGGTTTTGCATTATTACTCCACAAGGTTTCACATTATTACTCCTCAATGTCTTGCAGTATTACTCCACAAGGTTTCGCAGTATTACTCCACAAGGTTTCACAGTATTACTCCACAAGGTTTTGCAGTATTACTCCACAAGGTTTCACGGTATTTCTCCACAAGGTTTTGCAGTATTACTCCACAAGGTTTCGCAGTATTACTCCACAAGGTTTTGCAGTATTACTCCACAAGGTTTCGCGGTATTTCTCCACAAGGTTTCGCAGTATTACTCCACAAGGTTTCGCATTATTACTCCACAAGGTTTCACATTATTACTCCTCAAGGTTTTGCAGTATTACTCGACAAGGTTTCGCAGTATTACTCCACAAGGTTTTGCATTATTACTCCACAAGGTTTCATATTATTACTCCTCAAGGTCTTGCAGTATTACTCCACAAGGTTTCGCAGTATTACTCCACAAGGTTTCACAGTATTACTCCACAAGGTTTCGTGGTATTACTCCACAAGGTTTCTTATTATTACTCCACAAGGTTTCTTATTATTACTCCACAAGGTTTCACAGTATTACTCCACAAGGTTTTGCAGTATTACTCCACAAGGTTTCGCGGTATTACTCCACAAGGTTTCGCGGTATTACTCCACAAGGTTTCTTATTATTACTCCACAAGGTTTCGCTGTATTACTCCACAAGGTTTCACAGTATTACTCCACAAGGTTTCACAGTATTACTCCACAAGGTTTCGCAGTATTACTCCACAAGGTTTCGCAGTATTACTCCACAAGGTTTCGCAGTATTACTCCACAAGGTTTCGCAGTATTACTCCACAAGGTTTCGCAGTATAAGTCCACAAGGTTTCGCAGTATAAGTCCACAAGGTTTTGCAGTATTACTCCACAAGGTTTCGCAGTATTACTCAACAAGGTTTTGCAGTATTACTCCACAAGGTTTCGCAGTATTACTCCACAAGGTTTCGCAGTATAAGTCCACAAGGTTTCGCAGTATAAGTCCACAAGGTTTCGCAGTATAAGTCCACAAGGTTTTGCAGTATTACTCCACAAGGTTTCGCAGTATTACTCAACAAGGTTTTGCAGTATTACTCCACAAGGTTTCGCAGTATTACTCCACAAGGTTTCGCAGTATAAGTCCACAAGGTTTCGCAGTATAAGTCCACAAGGTTTTGCAGTATTACTCCACAAGGTTTCGCAGTATTACTCCACAAGGTTTCGCAGTATTAGTCCACAAGGTTTCGCAGTATAAGTCCACAAGGTTTCGCATTATTACTCCACATGTTCTTCAAATGACCAACAAACACAACAACAAAGTATGAAATGATTGTGTTTCAGAACGTAGCCATTAGCATGAAGGTGGTCACTGAACGTCCTCATGTCATCGTCGTCTTCCTCCTCCTTCTCACAGTGTTTTACTGATCTTAACTTGAGTCACCATGAAGGTGATGAAGATGATGAAGATGAGGATAAGGATGATAGTGAAGATGAGGATGATAGTAATGATGAAGATGACGATGATGAAGATGAAGATGATGAAGATGAAGATGATGAAGATGAAGATGAAGATGATGATGGCGATGATGAAGATGAAGACGATGAAGATGAAGGTGATGATGATGTGATGATGATGAAGATGATGACTATGATGAAGATGATGAAGATGAAGGTGATGATGAAGGTGATGATGATGATGATGATGAGACAAGTGTTGTCACGGCGATGAAGACGCTTCCTTTAAGAGTTTCTTCCTTGAGCCCAGAGAAAACAAGGTGTGTTGCTAATCTTTGAAAGAATGTCAGGTGCTTGTGTGTGTGTGTGTGTGTGTGTGTGTGTGTGTGTGTGTGTGTGTGTGTGTGAGTGTGTGTGTTGATTACACACTCCTCTTCAACACAGAGAGCCAGTATTTCTCAAGTGTGTGTAATTACAGTCGGCACACAGCCTGCTAAGCATCCTGTCAATCTCGATCAGAAAGTACACAAGAGAAGCACAAACACACAAAAAACAATTGTGTTTTCAATATGTTCTCTCGAGTGTGATTGTACAACACAAGTACACACACTTGTGGAAACTGTCTGGATCCGTGTTAGCGATTAGCCTGTTAGCTTATGTAGCTCCAGTCGTGGCTCGAGGCCAAAACTGTCAAAACGTGCGAAGAAAGTGTCGACATTTGAGTCGACTGACGAGATAATTGTGTCACCAGTTGTTGCTTCATGTGTTGACGGACAGTGAAGTGGAATCTTAGGTTTTGTGTGTGTGTGTGTGTGTGTGTGTAAGTGTGTGTTGTAAGTGTGTGTTGGAAACTGATCAAAGTTTCAGGAAAAACAAGTTGAAAAGGAAGTTTACACAAATTATGTCGAACATATGTTGTAAGTAAGTAAGTAATTTTTATTTATATAGAACTTTCCAGACCAGAGTCACAAAGAACTTAAACAATCAAAACAATATTCAATAAAGTATATATTTTAAAGATCAAGATAAAACTGAGAACAACACAGGAGTTCAAGAAAATCAAGGAAAAGCCTGAACAAATAGAAACGTCTTAAGATGTTTCTTATGTGTGTCTGTAGATCATCAAACACAGATGTTTCTTGAAGGAGTCAGTAGATCATCAAACACACATGTTTCTTGAAGGAGTCAGTAGATCATCAAACACACATGTTTCTTGAAGGAGTCAGTAGATCATCAAACACACATGTTTCTTGAAGGAGTCAGTAGATCATCAAACACACATGTTTCTTGAAGGAGTCAGTAGATCATCAAACACACATGTTTCTTGAAGGAGTCAGTAGATCATCAAACACAGAGATGTTTCTTGAAGGAGTCAGTAGATCATCAAACACACATGTTTCTTGAAGGAGTCAGTAGATCATCAAACACACATGTTTCTTGAAGGAGTCAGTAGATCATCAAACACAGAGATGTTTCTTGAAGGAGTCAGTAGATCATCAAACACACATGTTTCTTGAAGGAGTCAGTAGATCATCAAACACACATGTTTCTTGAAGGAGTCAGTAGATCATCAAACACACATGTTTCTTGAAGGAGTCAGTAGATCATCAAACACAGATGTTTCTTGAAGGAGTCAGTAGATCATCAAACACAGATGTTTCTTGAAGGAGTCAGTAGATCATCAAACACAGATGTTTCTTGAAGGAGTCAGTAGATCATCAAACACACATGTTTCTTGAAGGAGTCAGTAGATCATCAAACACACATGTTTCTTGAAGGAGTCAGTAGATCATCAAACACACATGTTTCTTGAAGGAGTCAGTAGATCATCAAACACAGAGATGTTTCTTGAAGGAGTCAGTAGATCATCAAACACACATGTTTCTTGAAGGAGTCAGTAGATCATCAAACACACATGTTTCTTGAAGGAGTCAGTAGATCATCAAACACAGAGATGTTTCTTGAAGGAGTCAGTAGATCATCAAACACACATGTTTCTTGAAGGAGTCAGTAGATCATCAAACACACATGTTTCTTGAAGGAGTCAGTAGATCATCAAACACACATGTTTCTTGAAGGAGTCAGTAGATCATCAAACACAGATGTTTCTTGAAGGAGTCAGTAGATCATCAAACACACATGTTTCTTGAAGGAGTCAGTAGATCATCAAACACACATGTTTCTTGAAGGAGTCAGTAGATCATCAAACACACATGTTTCTTGAAGGAGTCAGTAGATCATCAAACACACATGTTTCTTGAAGGAGTCAGTAGATCATCAAACACACATGTTTCTTGAAGGAGTCAGTAGATCATCAAACACAGAGATGTTTCTTGAAGGAGTCAGTAGATCATCAAACACACATGTTTCTTGAAGGAGTCAGTAGATCATCAAACACACATGTTTCTTGAAGGAGTCAGTAGATCATCAAACACAGAGATGTTTCTTGAAGGAGTCAGTAGATCATCAAACACACATGTTTCTTGAAGGAGTCAGTAGATCATCAAACACACATGTTTCTTGAAGGAGTCAGTAGATCATCAAACACACATGTTTCTTGAAGGAGTCAGTAGATCATCAAACACAGATGTTTCTTGAAGGAGTCAGTAGATCATCAAACACAGATGTTTCTTGAAGGAGTCAGTAGATCATCAAACACAGATGTTTCTTGAAGGAGTCAGTAGATCATCAAACACACATGTTTCTTGAAGGAGTCAGTAGATCATCAAACACACATGTTTCTTGAAGGAGTCAGTAGATCATCAAACACACATGTTTCTTGAAGGAGTCAGTAGATCATCAAACACAGAGATGTTTCTTGAAGGAGTCAGTAGATCATCAAACACACATGTTTCTTGAAGGAGTCAGTAGATCATCAAACACACATGTTTCTTGAAGGAGTCAGTAGATCATCAAACACAGAGATGTTTCTTGAAGGAGTCAGTAGATCATCAAACACACATGTTTCTTGAAGGAGTCAGTAGATCATCAAACACACATGTTTCTTGAAGGAGTCAGTAGATCATCAAACACACATGTTTCTTGAAGGAGTCAGTAGATCATCAAACACAGATGTTTCTTGAAGGAGTCAGTAGATCATCAAACACAGATGTTTCTTGAAGGAGTCAGTAGATCATCAAACACACATGTTTCTTGAAGGAGTCAGTAGATCATCAAACACACATGTTTCTTGAAGGAGTCAGTAGATCATCAAACACACATGTTTCTTGAAGGAGTCAGTAGATCATCAAACACACATGTTTCTTGAAGGAGTCAGTAGATCATCAAACACAGATGTTTCTTGAAGGAGTCAGTAGATCATCAAACACAGATGTTTCTTGAAGGAGTCAGTAGATCATCAAACACACATGTTTCTTGAAGGAGTCAGTAGATCATCAAACACACATGTTTCTTGAAGGAGTCAGTAGATCATCAAACACAGATGTTTCTTGAAGGAGTCAGTAGATCATCAAACACAGGTGTTTCTTGAAGGAGTCAGTAGATCATCAAACACACATGTTTCTTGAAGGAGTCAGTAGATCATCAAACACAGATGTTTCTTGAAGGAGTCAGTAGATCATCAAACACAGATGTTTCTTGAAGGAGTCAGTAGATCATCAAACACAGAGATGTTTCTTGAAGGAGTCAGTAGATCATCAAACACACATGTTTCTTGAAGGAGTCAGTAGATCATCAAACACAGATGTTTCTTGAAGGAGTCAGTAGATCATCAAACACAGATGTTTCTTGAAGGAGTCAGTAGATCATCAAACACAGAGATGTTTCTTGAAGGAGTCAGTAGATCATCAAACACACATGTTTCTTGAAGAAGTCAGTAGATCATCAAACACACATGTTTCTTGAAGGAGTCAGTAGATCATCAAACACACATGTTTCTTGAAGGAGTCAGTAGATCATCAAACACACATGTTTCTTGAAGGAGTCAGTAGATCATCAAACACACATGTTTCTTGAAGGAGTCAGTAGATCATCAAACACACATGTTTCTTGAAGGAGTCAGTAGATCATCAAACACAGATGTTTCTTGAAGGAGTCAGTAGATCATCAAACACAGATGTTTCTTGAAGGAGTCAGTAGATCATCAAACACAGATGTTTCTTGAAGGAGTCAGTAGATCATCAAACACAGATGTTTCTTGAAGGAGTCAGTAGATCATCAAACACACATGTTTCTTGAAGGAGTCAGTAGATCATCAAACACAGATGTTTCTTGAAGGAGTCAGTAGATCATCAAACACAGATGTTTCTTGAAGGAGTCAGTAGATCATCAAACACACATGTTTCTTGAAGGAGTCAGTAGATCATCAAACACACATGTTTCTTGAAGGAGTCAGTAGATCATCAAACACAGATGTTTCTTGAAGGAGTCAGTAGATCATCAAACACAGATGTTTCTTGAAGGAGTCAGTAGATCATCAAACACACATGTTTCTTGAAGGAGTCAGTGTTGTTAGTGTAGCTGGTGTGTTGTTAGTGTAACTTGTGTGTGGTTAGTGTAACTTGTGTGTTAGTGTAACTTTTGTGTGGTTAGTGTAACTTGTGTGTTAGTGTAACTTGTGTGTTAGTGTAACTTGTGTGTGGTTAGTGTAACTTGTGTGTTAGTGTAACTTGTGTGTGGTTAGTGTAACGTGTGTTAGTGTAACTTGTGTGTGGTTAGTGTAACTAGTGTGTTAGTGTAACTTGTGTGTTAGTGTAACTAGTGTGGTTAGTGTAACTTGTGTGTTAGTGTAACTTGTGTGTGGTTAGTGTAACTTGTGTGTTAGTGTAACTTGTGTGTTAGTGTAACTAGTGTGTTAGTGTAACTACTAAGTATGTCATTTATATTAAAGATTTTTCTCAGGCCAGGGTCTCAAAAGCAACACAACGATACACACTTCAAATACACACATGTAGAAGGTCGACAACAGCAGCAACGAGATGATGAACATCTTCATGTCTTCGTGGTCAGAAGATGAAACGTGTTGGTCGACCAGAGCTTCTGTCGTTGTTTCTTCTTAAACGTATTCATGACGATGGCGTCGGTGAGTGAAGGCGCGAGATAAGGAGCGACGGCGCGAGATAAGGAGCGACGGCGCGAGATACAGACGAGCAGAGACGCTGAATTACATTCAATTCAAATCCTGCCACTAATGCATCTCATTGAGTCGCATCTGAGCCGCAGTTTTGTCTTCGTGCAGATAGAACCAGAACCAGAACCAGAACCAGAACCACAACCAGAAAATAATCTTTTCTGCACAAGAGTGTGTGTGTCACACTCGCACACAAACACATACACACACACACACACACACACACACACACACACACACACTCTGTTGTCTCCCACGTCCCTCCAAACTATTTGAAAATCAATTATCTCAACAAACCAGTTGAAAGTGTCTCTCAGTCCTGAAGTGAATTAACTTATTTGTAATTCATTATTGTGTCGACACTCCTCTCTCCTCCTCGTCCTCCTCTCCTCATCCTCTCCTCCTCCTCCCCTCCTCATCCTCTCCTCCTCCTCCTCCTCCTCCCCTCCTCATCCTCTCCTCCTCCTCCCCTCCTCATCCTCTCCTCCTCCTCCTCTCCTCGTCCTCTCCTCGTCCTCTCCTCCTCCTCCCCTCCTCATCCTCTCCTCCTTCTCCTCTCCTCGTCCTCTCCTCGTCCTCTCGTCCTCGTCCTCTCCTCGTCCTCTCCTCCTCGTCCTCTCCTTGTCCTCTCCTCCTCCTCCCCTCCTCATCCTCTCCTCCTCCTCCTCTCCTCGTCCTCTCCTCGTCCTCTCCTCCTCGTCCTCTCCTCTCCTCTCCTCCTCCTCTCTTCATCCTTCCCTCGTCCTTCCCTCGTCCTCTACTCTCCTCGTCCTCTCCTCTTCCCCCCCTCCTCGTCCCCCCCTTGTCCTCTCCTCCTCCTCGTCCTCCACTCGTCTTCTCCTCCTCGTCCTCCCCTCGTCCTCTCCTCTCCTCTTCCTCTCCTCTCCCTCTCCTCGTCCTCTCCTCGTCCTCTCCTCCTCCTCTCCTCGTCCTCTCCTCGTCATCTCCTCTTCCTCTCCTCCTCGTCCTCTCCTCGTCCTCTCCTCTTCCTCCCCTCGTCCTCCCCTCGTCCTCCCCTCGTCCTCTCCTCCTCCTCCCCTCCTCGTCCCCCCCTTGTCCTCTCCTCCTCCTAGTCCTCCCCTCGTCTTCTCCTCCTCGTCCTCCCCTCGTCCTCTCCTCTCCTCTCCCTCTCCTCGTCCTCCCCTCGTCCTCTCCTCGTCCTTCCCTCGTCCTCTCCTCTTCCTCTCCTCTTCCTCTCCTCTTCCTCCCCTCGTCCTCCCCTCATCCTCTCCTCCTCCTCCCCTCCTCGTCCCCCCCTTGTCCTCTCCTCCTCCTCGTCCCCCCTTGTCCTCGTCCTCCCCTCGTCCTTCCCTCGTCCTCTCCTCTTCCTCTCCTCGTCCTCTCCTCTTCCTCTCCTCCTCTTCCTCTCCTCGTCCTCTCCTCGTCCTTCCCTCGTCCTCTCCTCTTCCTCTCCTCTTCCTTTCCCCGTCCTCCCCTCGTCCTCCCCTCGTCCTCCCCTCGTCTTCTCCTCCTCGTCCTCCCCTCGTCCTCTCCTCTCCTCTTCCTCTCCTCTCCCTCTCCTCGTCCTCTCCTCGTCATCTCCTCTTCCTCTCCTCCTCGTCCTCTCCTCTCCTCGTCCTCTCCTCTTCCTCCCCTCGTCCTCCCCTCGTCCTCTCCTCCTCCTCGTCCCCCCCTTGTCCTCTCCTCCTCCTCGTCCTCCCCTCGTCTTCTCCTCCTCGTTCTCCCCTCGCCCATCCTCTCCTCTCCCTCTCCTCGTCCTCCCCTCGTCCTCTCCTCGTCCTTCCCTCGTCCTCTCCTCTTCCTCTCCTCTTCCTCTCCTCTTCCTCCCCTCGTACTTCTCTCGTCCTCTCCTCTTCCTCTCCTCGTCCTCTCCTCTTCCTCTCCTCCTCGTCCTCTCCTCGTCCTCTCCTCGTCCTCCCCTCGTCTTCTCCTCCTCGTCCTCCCCTCGTCCTCTCCTCTCCTCTTCCTCTCCTCTCCCTCTCCTCGTCCTCTCCTCGTCATCTCCTCTTCCTCTCCTCCTCGTCCTCTCCTCTCCTCGTCCTCTCCTCTTCCTCCCCTCGTCCTCCCCTCGTCCTCTCCTCCTCCTCGTCCCCCCCCTTGTCCTCTCCTCCTCCTCGTCCTCCCCTCGTCTTCTCCTCCTCGTCCTCCCCTCGCCCATCCTCTCCTCTCCCTCTCCTCGTCCTCCCCTCGTCCTCTCCTCGTCCTTCCCTCGTCCTCTCCTCTTCCTCTCCTCTTCCTCTCCTCTTCCTCCCCTCGTCCTACCCTCGTCCTCTCCTCCTCCTCCCCTCCTCGTCCCCCCCCTTGTCCTCGTCCTCTCCTCGTCCTTCCCTCGTCCTCTCCTCCTCCTCCCCTCCTCGTCCCCCCCTTGTCCTCTCCTCCTCCTCGTCCTTCCCTCGTCCTCTCCTCCTCCTCCCCTCCTCGTCCCCCCCCTTGTCCTCGTCCTCTCCTCGTCCTTCCCTTGTCCTCTCCTCTTCCTCCCCTCTTCCTCTCCTCGTCCTTCCCTCGTACTTCCCTCGTCCTCTCCTCTTCCTCTCCTCTTCCTCTCCTCGTCCTCTCTTCGTCCTCTCCTCTTCCTCTCCTCCTCGTCCTCTCCTCTCCTCGTCCTCTCCTCGTCCTTCCCTCGTCCTCTCCTCTTCCTCTCCTCTTCCTTTCCCCGTCCTCCCCTCGTCCTCTCCTCGTCCTCTCCTCTCCTCTCCCTCTCCTCTTCCTTTCCTCGTCCTCCCCTCGTCCTCCTCTCGTCCTCCCCTCGTCCTCACCTCTCCTCTCCTCGTCCTCCCCCTTGTCCTCCCATTGTCCCCTCCTCATCCTCCCCTCGTCCTCTCCTCGTCCTCTCCTCGTCCTCTCCTCGTCCTCCCATTGTCCTCACCTCTCCTCTCCTTGTCCTCCCCTCGTCCTCCCATTGTCCTCTCCTCTTCCTCTCCTCGTCCTCCCCTCGTCCTCTCCTCGTCCTCTCCTCGTCCTCTCCTCATCCTCTCCTCGTACTTCCCTCGTCCTCTCCTCTTCCTCTCCTCTCCTCTCCTCGTCCTCTCCTCGTACTTCCCTCGTCCTCCCCTCCTGGTCCTCCCCTCGTCCTAACCTCTCCTCTCCTCGTCATCCCCTCGTCCTCTCCTCGTCCTCCCCTCGTCCTCTCCTCCTCCTCCCCTCCTCGTCCTCCCCTCGTCCTAACCTCTCCTCTCCTCGTCATCCCCTCGTCCTTCCATTGTCCTCCCCTCGTCCTCTCCTCTTCCTCTCCTGTCATCCCCTCGTCCTTCCATTGTCCTCCCCTCGTCCTCTCCTCTTCCTCCCCTCGTCCTCTCCTTGTCCTCCCCTCGTCCTCTCCTCTTCCTCTCCTCGTCCTCCCCTCGTCCTCTCCTCTTCCTCTCCTCGTCCTCCCCTCGTCCTCTCCTCTTCCTCTCCTCGTCCTCCCCTCGTCGTCTCCTCTTCCTCTCCTCGTCATCCCCTCGTCCTTCCATTGTCCTCCCCTTGTCCTCTCCTCTTCCTCCCCTCGTCCTCTCCTTGTCCTCCCCTCGTCCTCTCCTCTTCCTCTCCTTGTCCTCTCATCCTCCTCTCCTCTTCCTCTTCTCGTCCTCCCCTCGTCCTCTCCTCTTCCTCTCCTCGTCCTCCCCTCGTCCTCTCCTCGTCCTCCCCTCGTCCTCTCCTCATCCTCTCCTCGTCCTCCCCTCCTCCTCTCCTCTCCTCGTCCTCTCCTCTTCCTCTCCTCGTCCTCCCCTCGTCCTCTCCTCTTCCTCTCCTCGTCATCCCCTCGTCCTTCCATTGTCCTCCCCTCGTCCTCTCCTCTTCCTCCCCTCGTCCTCTCCTTGTCCTCCCCTCGTCCTCTCCTCTTCCTCTCCTTGTCCTCTCCTCCTCCTCTCCTCTTCCTCTTCTCGTCCTCCCCTCGTCCTCTCCTCTTCCTCTCCTCGTCCTCCCCTCGTCCTCTCCTCCTCCTCCCCTCGTCCTCTCCTCATCCTCTCCTCGTCCTCCCCTCCTCCTCTCCTCTTCCTCTCCTCTTCCTCCCCTCGTCCTCTCCTTGTCCTCCCCTCGTCCTCACCTCTTCCTCCCCTTGTCCTCTCCTCGTCCTCTCCTCTTCCTCTCCTCATCCTCCCCTCATCTTCCTCTCCGCGTCCTCTCCTCGTCCTTCCATTGTCCTCTCCTCTTCCTCCCCTCGTCCTCCCATCGTCCTCCCCTCGTCCTCTCCTCTTCCTCTCCTCGTCCTCCCCTTGTTCTTCCATTGTCCTCTCGTCTTCCTCCTCTCGTCCTCCCATCGTCCTCCCCTCGTCCTCTCCTCTTCCTCTCCTCTTCCTCCCCTCGTCCTTCCATTGTCCTCTCCTCTTCCTCCCCTTGTCCTCTCCTCTTCCTCTCCTCTTCCTCTCCTCGTCCTCTCCTCATCCTCCCCTCATCCTCCCCTTGTCCTTCCATTGTCCTCTCCTCGTCCTCCCCTCGTCCTCCCCTCTTCCTCTCCTCGTCCTCCCCTCCTCCTCTCCTCGTCCTCTCCTCTTCCTCTCCTCTTCCTCTCCTTGTCCTCCCCTCGTCCTCCCCTCGTCCTCCCCTCTTCCTCTCCTTGTCCTCCCCTCGTCCTCCCCTCGTCCTCTCCTCGTCCTCTCCTCGTCCTCCCCTCCTCCTCTCCTCGTCCTCTCCTCTTCCTCCCCTCGTCCTCTCCTCGTCCTCTCCTCTTCCTCTCCTTGTCCTCCCCTCGTCCTCTCCTCGTCCTCTCCTCTTCCTCTCCTCGTCCTCTCCTCTTCCTCTCCTTGTCCTCCCCTCCTCCTCTCCTCGTCCTCCCCTCGTCCTCTCCTCGTCCTCTTCCTCTCCTTGTCCTCCCCTCGTCCTCTCCTCGTCCTCCCCTCGTCCTCTCCTCGTCCTCTCCTACTCCTCTCCTCGTCCTCTCCTCTTCCTCTCCTCGTCCTCTCCTCATCCTCCCCTCATCCTCCCCTTGTCCTTCCATTGTCCTCTCCTCGTCCTCCCCTCGTCCTCCCCTCTTCCTCTCCTCGTCCTCCCCTCCTCCTCTCCTCGTCCTCTCCTCTTCCTCTCCTCTTCCTCTCCTTGTCCTCCCCTCGTCCTCCCCTCGTCCTCCCCTCTTCCTCTCCTCGTCCTCCCCTCGTCCTCCCCTCGTCCTCTCCTCGTCCTCCCCTCGTCGTCCCCTCCTCCTCCCCTCGTCCTCTCCTCGTCCTCTCCTCGTCCTCTCCTCGTCCTCCCCTCCTCCTCTCCTCGTCCTCTCCTCTTCCTCCCCTCGTCCTCTCCTCGTCCTCCCCTCGTCCTCTCCTCTTCCTCTCCTTGTCCTCCCCTCGTCCTCTCCTCGTCCTCTCCTCTTCCTCTCCTCGTCCTCTCCTCTTCCTCTCCTTGTCCTCCCCTCCTCCTCTCCTCGTCCTCCCCTCGTCCTCTCCTCGTCCTCTTCCTCTCCTTGTCCTCCCCTCGTCCTCTCCTCGTCCTCCCCTCTTCCTCTCCTCGTCCTCCCCTCCTCCTCTCCTCGTCCTCTCCTCTTCCTCTCCTCTTCCTCTCCTTGTCCTCCCCTCGTCCTCCCCTCGTCCTCCCCTCTTCCTCTCCTCGTCCTCCCCTCGTCCTCCCCTCGTCCTCTCCTCGTCCTCCCCTCGTCGTCCCCTCCTCCTCCCCTCGTCCTCTCCTCGTCCTCTCCTCGTCCTCCCCTCCTCCTCTCCTCGTCCTCTCCTCTTCCTCCCCTCGTCCTCTCCTCGTCCTCCCCTCGTCCTCTCCTCTTCCTCTCCTTGTCCTCCCCTCGTCCTCTCCTCGTCCTCTCCTCTTCCTCTCCTCGTCCTCTCCTCTTCCTCTCCTTGTCCTCCCCTCCTCCTCTCCTCGTCCTCCCCTCGTCCTCTCCTCGTCCTCTTCCTCTCCTTGTCCTCCCCTCGTCCTCTCCTCGTCCTCCCCTCGTCCTCTCCTCGTCCTCTCCTCTTCCTCTCCTTGTCCTCTCCTCGTCCTCCCCTCGTCCTCTCCTCGTCCTCCCCTCGTCCTCCCCTCCTCCTCTCCTCGTCCTCCACTCTGCTGGACTCATCTTCTCTCACTGTCATGCAATTTTAAGCAGCAGCAGCAGGGCCGGCTTCACCCCCGACTCTCACACCAAGTGCTCTTGATTGGTTCACTTCATTTATTTATCACATGCAAATCAGGAGATGCTGTCGCTCGTCTCCTCCTGCCATGAATATGGATGGAGGGAGGAAGAGGTCTGAGAGGATTCTTGTTTTGTCTGTAAAAGTAATAAATAAATAAGTCGTTATTATCTCAGAAACAAAGTTTTCAACAGGAGAAAAGAATTTTCGTCTCAACACTCACTGAACGAGACAAGAACGATACAAGAACAATACAAGATCGAGACAAGATCGAGGGGAGGACGATACAAGAACAATACAAGATCGAGACAAGAACGAGACAAGATCGATACAATAACGAGACAAGAACGAGACAAGATCGAGAAAAGAACGAGACAAGAACGAGACAAGATCGAGAAAAGAACAAGACAAGATCGAGACAAGAACGAAAAAAGAACGAGACAAGAACGAGACAAGAACGAGACATGAACGAGACAAGCACGAGACAAGAACGAGACAAGATCGAGAAAAGAACGAGAAAAGAACGATACAAGATCGAGACATGAATGAGACAAGAACGAGTCAAGAACGAGACATGAACGAGACAAGAACGAGACAAGAACGAGACAAGAACGAGACAAGATCGAGAAAAGAACGAGACAAGAACTAGACATGAACGAGACATGAACGAGACAAGAACGAGACAAGATCGAGAAAAGAACGAGACAAGAACGAGACAAGATCGAGACATGAACGAGACATGAACGAGACATGAATGAGACAAGATCGAGACAAGATCGAGAAAAGAACGAGACAAGAACGAGACAAGATCGAGAAAAGAACGAGAAAAGAACGATACAAGATCGAGACAAGAACGAGACATGAACGAGACATGAACGAGACATGAATGAGACAAGATCGAGACAAGATCGAGAAAAGAACGAGACAAGAACGAGACAAGATCGAGAAAAGAACGAGAAAAGAACGATACAAGATCGAGACAAGAACGAGACAAGATCGAGACAAGAACGATACAAGAACGAGACATGAACGAGACATGAACGAGACATGAACGAGACATGAAGGAGACAAGAACGAGACAAGATCGAGAAAAGAATGAGACAAGAACGAGACAAGAACGAGACAAGATCGAGAAAAGAACGAGAAAAGAACGATACAAGATCGAGACAAGAACGAGACAAGATCGAGACAAGAACGAGACAAGAACGAGACAAGATCGAGAAAAGAACGAGAAAAGAACGATACAAGATCGAGACAAGAACGAGAAAAGATCGAGACAAGAACGAGACAAGATCGAGAAAAGAACGAGACAAGATCGAGACAAGATCGAGACAAGATCGAGACAAGAACGAGACAAGATCGAGACAAGATAGAGAAAAGAACGAGACAAGAACGAGACATGAACGAGAAAAGAACGAGACATGAACGAGACAAGAACGAGACAAGATCGAGACAAGATCGAGAAAAGAACGAGACAAGAACGAGACAAGATCGAGACAAGAACGAGACAAGATCGAGACAAGATCGAGAAAAGAACGAGACAAGAACGAGACAAGAACGATACAAGAACGAGACAAGATCGAGACAAGATCGAGAAAAGAACGAGACAAGAACGAGACAAGAACGAGACAAGAACGAGACAAGATCGAGAAAAGAACGAGACAAGATAGAGAAAAGAACGAGACAAGATCGAGAAAAGAACGAGACAAGAACGAGACAAGAACGAGACAAGAACGAGAAAAGAACGAGACAAGAACGAGACAAGAACGAGACAAGAACGAGACAAGATCGAGACAAGAACGAGACAAGATCGAGAAAAGAATGAGACAAGATCGAGACAAGAACGAGACAAGAACGAGACAAGATCGAGAAAAGAACGAGACAAGATAGAGAAAAGAACGAGACAAGATCGAGAAAAGAACGAGACAAGATCGAGACAAGAACGAGACAAGATCGAGACAAGATAGGGACAAGAACGAGATCGAGACGAGATCGAGACGAGATCGAGACGAGATCGAGACGAGACAAGATCGAGACAAGATAGGGACAAGAACGAGACAAGATTGAGGCAAGAACGAGACAAGATCGAGACAAGATCGGGACAAGAACGAGACAAGATCGAGACAAGAACGAGACAAGATCGAGACAAGAACGAGACAAGAACGAGACAAGATCGAGACAAGAACGAGACAAGATCGAGACAAGAACGAGACAAGATCGAGACAAGATAGGGACAAGAACGAGACAAGAACGAGACAAGAACAAGACATGAACGAGACAAGATCGAGAAAAGAATGAGACAAGATCGAGACAAGAACGAGACAAGATCGAGAAAAGAACGATACAAGATCGAGACAAGAACGAGACAAGATCGAGACAAGAATGAGACATGATCGAGAAAAGAACGAGAAAAGAACGATACAAGATCGAGACAAGAACGAGACAAGATCGAGCGAGACATGAACGATACAAGAACGAGACAAGAACGAGACAAGATCGAGACAAGAACGAGAAAAGAACGAGACAAGATCGAGACAAGATCGAGACAAGAACGAGACAAGATCGAGACAAGATAGAGAAAAGAACGAGACAAGAACGAGACATGAACGAGACAAGAACGAGACATGAACGAGACAAGAACGAGACAAGATCGAGACAAGATCGAGAAAAGAACGAGACAAGAACGAGACAAGAACGATACAAGAACGAGACAAGATCGAGACAAGATCGAGAAAAGAACGAGACAAGAACGAGACAAGAACGAGACAAGAACGATACAAGAACGAGACAAGATCGAGACAAGAACGATACAAGAATGAGACAAGATCGAGAAAAGAACGAGACAAGATCGAGAAAAGAACGAGACAAGATGGAGAAAAGAACGAGACAAGATCGAGAAAAGAACGAGACAAGATCGAGACAAGAACGAGACAAGATCGAGACAAGATAGGGACAAGAACGAGATCGAGACGAGATCGAGACGAGATCGAGACGAGACAAGATCGAGACAAGATAGGGACAAGAACGAGACAAGATTGAGGCAAGAACGAGACAAGATCGAGACAAGATCGGGACAAGAACGAGACAAGATCGAGACAAGAACGAGACAAGATCGAGACAAGAACGATACAAGAACGAGACAAGATCGAGACAAGAACGATACAAGATCGAGACAAGAACGAGACAAGATCGAGACAAGAACGATACAAGATCGAGACAAGAACGAGACAAGAACGAGACAAGATCGAGAAAAGAACGATACAAGATCGAGACAAGAACGAGACAAGATCGAGACAAGAACGATACAAGAACGAGACAAGAACGAGACATGATCGAGAAAAGAACGATACAAGATCGAGACGAGAACGA